>NC_059301.1:1691261-1718761 GCF_017591435.1 Portunus trituberculatus
CGAATTTTCCACCATCTGGCTACGACTTAACAGTCACTCTCAAACTAAATTCATCTGTGCTGTTTATCTCTCCCTAACTCTTCTGACTATAGTAAATTCTTCGACTACTTAACTTCTAAAGTGGAGCACATTCTGTCCCTCTACCCTTTCGCTGAGATTTCCATTCTTGGAGATTTCAATGTTCACCACCAGCTTTGGCTTTCCTCTCCTTCACTGACCACCCTGGTGAACTAGCCTTCAACTTTGCTATCCTCCATGACCTAGAGCAACTGGTGCAACACCCTACTCGTATTCCTGACCGTCTTGGAGACACGCCCAACATTCTTGATCTCTTCCTCACCTCTAACCCTTCTGCTTATGCTGTCACCCTTTCATCTCCGTTGGGCTCCTCCGATCACAATCTCATTTCTGTATCTTGTCCTATTTCTCCAATCCCTCCGCAGAATCCCTCAAAGCGAAGGTGCCTCTGGCGTTTTGCCTCTGCCAGTTGGGGGGACCTGAGGAGGTATTATGCTGATTTTCCCTGGAATGATTACTGCTTCCGTGTCAGAGACCCATCTCTTTGTGCTGAACACATAACAGAGGTGTTAGTGTCTGGCATGGAGGCGTACATTCCTCATTCTTTTCTCAACCTAAACCTTCTAAACCTTGGTTTAACTCAGCCTGTTCTCGTGCTATACATGATAGAGAGGTTGCCCACTCCCCTCGAGACTTCTGGCATCTTGCCAAAAACATCTCCAATAACTTCACTTCTTCATCTTTCCCTCCTTTATTTCATCCTGATGGCACCACTGCCATCTCTTCTGTCTCTAAAGCTGAACTCTTTTCTCAAACCTTTGCTCACAACTCCACCTTGGACGATTCTGGGCTTGTCCCTCTCCTCTCCTCCTCCCTCTGACTATTTCATGTCTTCAATCAAAATTCTTCGTAATGATGTTTTCCATGCCCTTGCTGGCCTAAACCCTCGGAAGGCTTATGGACCTGATGGGGTCCCTCCTATTGTTCTCAAAACTGTGCTTCTGTCCTTACACCTTGCCTGGCCAAACTCTTTCAACTTTGTCTATCAACTTCTACCTTTCCTTCTTGTTGAAAGTTCGCCTACATTCAGCCTGTTCCTAAAAAGGGTGACCGTTCTAACCCCTCAAACTACCGTCCTGTAGCTTTAATCTCTCGCTTGTCTAAGGTTTTTGAGTCTCTCCCCAATAGGAAGATTCTCAAACATCTGTCACGTCACAATCTTCTATCTAATCGCCAGTATGGCTTTCATCAAGGTCACTCTAATGGTGATCTTCTGGATTTCCTTACTGAGTTTTGGTCATCCTCTTTTAAAGATTTCGATGAAAATTTTGCTGTTGTGTTAGACATATCAAAAGCTTTTGATAGACGGTTTCTATCCATTTCTCTGCAACTTTATCTTAAGTTTCCTTTCAGATCGTTCTATTGCTGTTGTGGTAGATGGACACTGTTCTTCCTTAGGGTTCTGTCTTGCCAACCTCTGTCTTTCTATTATTCATTAAGGATCTTCTTAACCAAACTTTTTACCATATCCACTCCTACGTTGATGATACCACCCTACATCTTTACACGTCCTTTCAGAGACGACCAACCCTTCAGGAAGTCAATATATCACGCAGGGACGCAACAGAACGCCTGACTTCTGACCTTTCTAAGATTTCTGATTGGAGCAGAGAAAACTTAGTTGTATTCAATGCTTCAAAAACTCATTCCTCCATCTATTAACTCGACACGACCTTCCAGACAACTATTCCCTCTTCTTCAATGACACTCAATTGTCTCCCTCTTCTACACTGAATATCATCGGTCTGTCCTATACTCATAATCTTAACTGGAAACCACGTCTCATCTAAAACACCTTCTTAGTTAGGCGGATAAGACCGATAAATAGAGTTCATCGTTCACTTTTTCAGGAGAGCACCAGACTTGTTACAATTAAAGTATAGACCCATACAATTGATTTTTGAGGTGGAGCCCATAAATCTGGGCCCCTTGGTAGCCGCCATATTGAAATCCAAGATGGCTACCTAGTGAAACCTGGTATGAGCAATATCTCCGTTAATATGGCAGATACAGTTTTAATTTTAGACTCTACCCCCCTGTTTTAAACGGCAGCGGATCCAATGAGATCATTTATAAATGCATTTGAGTCCACCATCTTGGATTTCAAGATGGCCACCATCCTAATTCGAGTTTTGTACTATCTTTGAAATCAGAACTGATAATCAGTCAGTTGATGCCACAATACATCGCAACAACATTCTTCTCTTCACCAATCAAAAGCACAGTGAAAAATCAGTGGAGAAACAAAACTTCTGAATTGAGAAGTGATCGCAGCTTATTTTCTAGACTATATATTGCGAGTCAACGCAGAGATCCCGACCTTGACACCTTCTTCAGTCGCGAAAATCAACCCCAGCCACCATCACTCAGTAAGAATAGGAAGATGAGGCAAGGAGATAAAACTGATCTCCTAGACTGTTTAAAAGCTGTATCCCCTTCTCAGAAGACCGCCCCATCTGTAGATGCTAAAGTTCTTGATGGAGGAGCTGTTGTGAACTTTCTCCAAGGAATTTCAGGGAAAACTTTCCAAGAGTACGGACAGGACATTTTCCTTCCCTATCTGAAGGGACAACTGGAATCTACTAGTCGTGTGGATGTAGTGTGGGACACATACCGAGATGATAGCCTAAAGTCTGAAGCTCGGGGGGATAGGGGAACTGGAACACGCAGGATGGTAACACCAAAAACAAAGGTTCCTGGAAACTGGAAAAGTTTCTTGCAAAATGACAAGAACAAAGAGGAGCTCTTCCAGTACTTGTCTGATCTAGTTGTGAAAGCACCCATCACAGGAGGAGAGATATATGTCAGTTTTGTCCTCAGATACTAATGCTGATTTGAATATTTTGAGTCCATGCAACCACGAAGAGGCGAACACCAGGGTGATCTTACACACACTGGATGCCGCAAGAAAGGGAGCCTCCAAAATCTTGATCAGAACTATTGATACCGATGTAGTTGTCTTGGTTATATCTCATTTATTTTCCATCCAAGTGGAGGAATGTGGATAGCATTCGGCACTGGCAAAAAATTCCGTTACATACCTATTCACAGAATCGCAAATGGACTAGGCAAAAGGAAATCAGAAGCTTTAGCATTTTTTCACGCCTTCACAGCTTGTGATACAACTGATTCCTATTTTGCAAATAAGGGCAAACTTTCAGCTTGGAAAACATGGGAAATTTTACTAGACATCATCACTCTGTGCTTTGAATCTTTAATGATAAACCCTGATTCCATCACCACAGAGTTTCACAAGTTAGAGCGCTTTGTCAGCATCCTGTATGACAAAACAAATGACTCGGCATCTGTGAACAAAGTGCGGAAGTACCTGTTTGCCCAGAAGTCCAGAGAAATTGAGAACATCCCTCCAACAGCCGATGCTTTGGAGGAGCACGCAAAACGTGCAGTTTATCAAGCTTGTCATGTGTGGGCTAATCATTAGTATGCCAACAGGAACTGCCATCACCAGCATTATTTGGGTGGAAACGGCAGGGAGATCGCTGCTGGATACCTAACTGGATGAAACTTCCGGTCATGCAAACTGCTTGCACAGAATTTATCAGCTGGCATTGCAAATCATCATGCAAAGCCAAATGTAAATGCCACAAAGCTAATCTGCCATGTACCTCTTTGTGCGGATGCGATGGTCAGTGTTATCAAGAAACCTAAATGTTTGTAAATTTTGGCATTCCTAATATGTTTTCATTGTTTTGGGGAACCATTAAACATGGTAAGACATTGAAAATGTGTTTTCATCTGTCCTATTTTTCATATATGTCATCTACATATATTGTGCATTATAGGAGGACAGCTGATTGAATGAATGGCGGCCATCTTGAAATCCAAAATGGTTGACTCAGATCCATTTGAAAATGGCATCATTGAATTCATATACCCTTAAAACCATGGGGTGCACCTTGAAAGTTTCTTTGTATCAGGTATGATTTGAGAGATATTAACAAAACAGTATTGAGGAGTGGCGGCCATCTTGAAATCCAAAATGGCAGACTCAAATGCATTTATAAATGACTTCATTGAATCCGCTGCCCTTTAAAACATGGTGGTAGACCTTAAAAGTAAGACTGTATCTGCCATATTAATGGAGATATTGCTCATACCATGTTTCACTAGATGGCCAAATTGAAATCCAATGTGGCGGCCACCAGGGGGGCCAGATTTTTGGGCTCCACCTCCAAAATCAAATGTATGGGTCTATACTATATGTGTACCAAATTTGGTGCTTTCCTGAAAAAGTGAACGATCATTTGACTTATTCGCCTAACTATCCTATGAAGTTAGGCATTCTGCGGCGTCTCCGCTAGTTTTTTCGTCCCTCCAACTGCTTACTCTGCACAAGGGCCTTGTCCGTCCCTGTATGGAGTACTCTTCGCATGTTTGGGGAGATTCCACTCACACGGTTTTATTAGATAGGGTGGAATCAAAAGCTTTTTGTCTCATCAACTCCTCCTCCTGCGGCCTCACTGCCCAAGTCTTTCTTCCTCCTCTCATCCCTATCCTGTCCAAACTCTCTATTGCAAGAGTTAACCAGTACTCTCAATCATTCATACCTTTCACTGGTAAACTCTGGAACTTCATGCCTGCTTCTGTATTTCTGCCTTCCTACGACTTATCTTCTTTTAAGAGGGAGGCATCCCTAATTTTGGCTAACGCTTTTCTTTGCTATAGAGAACAGGCACCTAAGTCTGTTTATTTCATGTGTGTGTGTGTGTGTGTGTGTGTGTGTGTGTGTGTGTGTGTGTGTGTGTGTGTGTGTGAGCACACACACACACACACACACACACACACACAGACCAATGAAAGTGAGAATGAGATCCCAAGTGGCAGTAGAGGAAATTATGACTAAGAAAGGGAAGCTGGCCGATGATACTGAACACAAGGATATATGGATAAAAAAAGATATGAACCTGGAGGAGAGGGAAAAGGAGAAAGTGCTAAGAAGTGAAGCTAAGAAAAAAAAAACGAGAAAAGGACAGAGATAGAGATGAAAAATTTTTACTGGAGGGTTCTGGATATGAGACTAAAGAAGTGATACCTACGAATGAAAGAGAGGATGTGCAGGAGGCAAGAAATTAAGAGTGACTTATACTAATATAGATGGGTTGTTATCAAGCATGTTGGAGGTTAGGGATTATTTAGAAAAGAAAAGCTGGATATAATGTGCTTCGTTGAAACAAAACTAATGGAGTAGATCCATGTTAACTTTAAAGAGGAGGGATGTAATAGCTGGAAGAGAGACAGGAAGGAGTAAAACAATGGAGTAAAAAAATGTGTACCTGTTTATAGAGTTAAGAAAAAAAACATGCTTGGTACAATGCTAGATGTATACAAGCTGAAAAGGCTAAAGATAAAGCGTGCAAGAAACTCATAAAACAGATAAATGACTATAACAGACGGCAGTACAAGGATGCCAGAAATAAATGAATATATTAGAGTATGGAGAGAGGAAGAAATAAACTTTGAGAAAGATGTGGTGAATTAAAGCAAAGAAGAACCCAAACTTTTCTACAAGTTTATAAATGGCAAAACAAAGAACAATTGAAAAAATAGTTAAACAAGGGAAGACATACCAAACAGAGAAGTAAATGTGTGAAATAATGAATGAGAGCTTCGAAACGGTGTTCACTGCAGAAGATTTCACAGAACCTAATAAGACAATGCATTGCCAAGGATTACAGGAGGTCGCCGTGCACAGAGAGGATATTGGAAGATTATTGGAGAAGTTAGATATCAGAAAAGCAATGGGGCCAGATGGTGTATCAGGCTGGGTGTTAAAAGAATGTAAAGAGCAACTACTGGATCCAATTTGGGAAATAATTAAAAGTTCAATAAATGAAGGAAAGTTCCACTAGAATGGAAGAGAGCCAATGTAATACCGATATTTAAAGGAGGAAAGGCAACTGAACCACTAAACTACAGACCAGTGTCACTTACAAGTGTCTTGGGGAAGTTGTGTGAAATAATTATCAAAGAAAAAATGGGTTAAATTTCTAGAAGAGGAGGAAGTCATATCGAACAGACAATTTGGGTTCAGGACAGGAGGTCATGTGTATCAAACTTATTAAGCTTCTACTGAGAGTTATTGCAGGACTTGAAAACAGAGATGGATGGGTAGACACAGTATACCTGGACATTAAAAGGCTTTTGATAAAGTTCCTCATGGAAAACTACTTTGGAAACTAGAGAACATAGGAGGACTGAGGAACCTTGCTAGAATGGACAAGAGATTATTTGAAGGATAGGAAATGAGAACTGTGATCAGAGATACATACTCATCTTGGGGTAAAGTAACTAGCGGAGTGCCACAAGGGTCAGTGTTAGCCCCATTATGTTTCAGATTTATGTAAACAACATTCACATTGGGATAAACAGTTATATAAATTTATTTGCTGATGATGCAAAGTTGCTAAGAGTTATCAAAACCAGAGAGGACTGTCTGCTGTTGCAGGAAGATATAAACAAGATCTATGAATGGAGCAAGAAGTGGAAATTGGAGTTTAATGCCAAGAAATGTCACATAATGGAACTAGGAAAGAGTAAGAGAAGACCAGTATGGAACTATTTGATGGGAGAGGAACAAATAATGAAGACTAAAGAGGAAAAAGATCTTGGAGTGATCATACAAGAAAATCTGAGCCCTGATAAACACATAAGCAAGATATTTGGACTATCATATAAAATGTTGACTAATATAAGAGTGGCATTTCATTATATGGATAAAGATATGATGAAAAAAATCATCACAAGCATGATACGTCCAAGGCTGGAATATGCAGCAGTGTTATGGTCTCCGAGCTCTAAAAAGGATATAAGAAAATTGGAAAGGATACAGAAGATTGCTACAAAGATGGTGCCGGAATTAAAGGACCTCACATATGAAGAACGACTGAAGGAAATGGGACTGCCAACCTTACAAGATAGAAGAGAACGTGGGGACCTAATAACAATATACAAGATAGTCAATGGTATTGAAAAGATAGACATAGAAGACCTGGTGCTGTTGACAGAAAAAGATGGAATGACAAGAGGACATGAAAAGAAGCTCAGGATGAGGCAGTGTGTGAAGGATATTGGAAAATACATTTTTCCACACAGAACTAAGAAAAAGTGGAATGTATTGGATAATGAAGTTGTTACAGCACATAATGTGCATAACTTTAAGGAAAAACTAGATAAATGGAGATATGGAGACAGCACACTGAGCCCCGCTCGAGCCCTGTACAGTACAACTAGGTAAATACAACTAGGTAAATACACACACACACACACACACACACACACACACACACACATGAAGTAAACAGATCACACAGGGACGCCACAGAATGCCTGACTTCTGATCTCTCTCTCTTAAATTTCAGATCGGGGTAAAAGAAAACTTTAAATTGTTCAATGCCTCAAAAATTCAATTCTTCCATTCATATCAACTCGGCACACCCTTCTAGATCTGGAACTCCCTGTCTGCTTTTGTATTTCCATCTACCTATGACCTGATTTCATTTAATAAAAGACGAAGGCAGACTAGTGGCACATGATGAAGGTGTAGGTCGATTATTTCTCCAACTCTTTACAAATACACTGCCATGACTGTCTCTGAACCCACTCACCAACCACGGAGACACTTACAGATATACACGTCTGAGTCAGGTGTGATTCAGAGCTACTAGGTTCTCCTCCACTCCAGGAATTGCTAAGGATTGCACTTTTTACCTATAATACGAAACGCTGGAACTTAATCAGCTATCTTGTGCTTCTCCTTCACGAAAAATTCTTCATCGATACTGAAACTGAGGATGTTTTCATTGTTAGGTGTTTTTATTGCAACTCTTAGTTCCAGATATGAAAGTCTTTGTATTTATATGAGAAGGTTTCGTCTATCTGTCTGCATGCATATATATATATATATATATATATATATATATATATATATATATATATATATATATATATATATATATATATCAAACTAAAATGAATAGTAACTTCAATCTGTTTATATATGACAGCCTACTTTATGGAAGAAAAAGACTCGGGTTAGGAAATCTGATCTTGCATCAGACTGAAATTGTGTTCTAAGGCAACAAGACAAGCTGTATGTTAACCGGATCCTCAACTCCCGCTCAATGTATCTAATTTTGCCTCCCGTCCCCAAGGTATAGCTGACCTTTATAAGCATTTTCGCACAGTGCATTTCCCAGTCTCCTCACCCAGTTATTGTTCTATCTTTTCCTTCCATACATTCATCATCCTTTCCTCATCCCTTGTACCTTTCATCAGGTTACATTAAAATATCTATGAAAACAAATGAATCCTTTTCTCTCTGAGGCCCCGGTGCAACACTCAGGTGTCGGCGGTCGCGAGGTATTCTTCGGTCTTAGAAAACTTATTGCAGAATCATTACTTTTGAGTAGCATTTAGACCTCAGAGTAATGAGTTCCTGAGTATTCACGCTCATTACATTGGAGTAGCTCATTATTCAGACTTTTTAAACCACTCTGAGCGACAAATAACACGCTTTAAACTGTAGCTTTGGTGTTAGGACGATTAGCGATGAGTGAAGAGTCAGACAGAAGCGGCTTAGATGAAGACAACAGCAGCAGGATGCAAAACGTTTTCCAATTTTTAACTGGCGACTTGTGCTTGTGTATGTGACTCTGTCCTTAGGCATCGCTGTGGGAAAACTGAAATAAAGACGAAGATCCGGCCAACTTTTGAAATGTCTTTGTGGTCAACATGTCCACCTTGAATAAACCTCACAACGTTAATCGCGTTATGTCAAACTAGTTCAGTCCAAGATATTTGATTGACTAACTTCTTCACTGCTTTACGATTGTACAACTATCTTTTTTTTTACACTTCTTATTTCATAGTCTCTAAAATATCTATTTAGCCCAAAAAACATGAAATAATTTTTAATCTATTTTACTTGTATTTTTGCAGTTCCGTAAGTACTAGCAAGGAAAGACTGTAAGAGGGAAAGCTTAAGAAGATTTTTTTTAATTCTTCAACCTCTCAAGGAACACTGAAGCAAGAGGGACCTACTCTCCGGTATGTAAACAGTAGTTGATACTATAATGTCCCCTCCTAGCGACGCGAGCCTTGATCCTTGGCGGTGTTGTGCGGTGGGGAGAGGAAAGCAAGAATGGAGGAAGGGGAAATGGCTCTGAGGTGCAGATGTGTAGTCCGAGTGTCTTGTGTGGCGGTGGGTGCAGACAAGGAGGCGTGTTGTTGTTATTGCAAGAACACGACAAGGCCAACGACAGGCGGAAAACTGTGGTGGTTGTTGACTTCTTGTGAGAGAGAGAGAGAGAGAGAGAGAGAGAGAGAGAGAGAGAGAGAGAGAGAGAGAGAGAGAGAGAGAGAGAGAGAGAGAGAGAGAGAGGCTATCTACTAGTAATTCAAGGTAAGATAAACGTATGGTAATGAAAGTAATGACTACAAGAATTAATGATAGAGACTAATTATGAAGTTATGTTAGTGACGTTATCGTCAGGAACACCAGTGGAAGTAAAGAAGTACAGCAACAAATCTGCAAAGAGGAGAAGGAGTAAAATGAGCAAACAAGAGGGAAGGATGAAAAGAGAACATAAGAAAAAGAAGCAACAGGAAATAAAAAAAAAGACGAGCGAGAGGAGGAGGAGGAATAAGAAAAAGAGGAGGAGGAGGAGGAGGAGGAGGAGGAGAAGGAAGTGAGGCCAATTTAGTGGTGGCAAGTGAAAGCAACACACAACACTCGTCTGAGGTCAAGAGGCCCAGGGTGTTGTGCTTGGCTCTTTGAAGGCCTCACGGCTCGCCTTCCTCTCACACAAGAGGGAGCGTGTCTCCCGCCGCCTCAGGGTACTTCCCGCAGCTAATTAGCGGCGTGGATGCTGCCAGAACGTGACCAAGGGAATGCCCGCCAACTGCACCGCCCTCCACTCCATTCCGGAAAGAGAATTACTTACAGAGCACCCTTAAGAAAAAGATAATTCACGCGTTAGGCTATTTCACGCTACAAGACTGTGAGAAGACGTGTATATTGCCTACCTGTATCCATGTACCAAATATGTGTGTGTGTGTGTGTGTGTGTGTGTGTGTGTGTGTGTGTGTGTGTGTGTGTGTGTGTGTGTGTGTGTGTGTGTGTGTGTTTTCTACGACAAAAAAAATAAACGAAAGAGAGTAGACACACCTGAAGACAAATTATAAATGCTCATCAGAGAGAGAGAGAGAGAGAGAGTGTGTGTGTGTGTGTGTGTGTGTGTGCGCGTGTGTGTGTGTGTGTGTGTGTTTTCAATTCAACATTACATATACTTGTGGTTTTGACATTTACCATCGTTGATTACTACCGAGAAAAATCAAATAATATCACAAATTGAAGTGGTTCACTCGACATGACAAATTACAGAGTATATTCAATAATAACTTTTAGCGAATATCTTTGTTTACCTTTTTTTGGTTTGTGTTTACTTACCTTTGTTCCTCCCTATATGTGCGTCTCTCTCTCTCTCTCTCTCTCTCTCTCTCTCTCTCTCTCTCTCTCTCTCTCTCTCTCTCTCTCTCTCTCTCTCTCTCTCTCTCTCTCTCTCTCTCTCTCTCTCTCTCTCTCTCTCTCTCTCTCTCTCTCTCTCTCTCTCTCTCTCTCTCTCTCTCTCTCTCTCTCTCTCTCTCTCTCTCTCTCTCTCTCTCTCTCTCTCATGCAGAACTTTTACTTATCTAATCACTTCCACCTGTCATAACCAAGGGCAAGGTGTTGACTCAGCCAGTTTTACAGTGTACAGGACAAGGGGAGGCAAGCTATGAGGAGAATGTATTTATTAAGTTACATATTTTGTGTGTACAGAAAGGAGAAAGAGACTGAGGAAGTGGTGCTCGCGATGTACTGCTGTGTTTACTCAGCTGACATCAATTGTGAGTTCATATCAACTTAGTGAAGGTAAGAGGCAAATGTGGATGATAAAGAAGGTGATATCAAACAATTTGTAGGGATTTATATAAGTTGTAGAAGGGAATGGTAAAACTGTATCAATAACTATCTTGATCGGTGGGAATTTGTGAGTTTGTTATAAGCAGATGAGGATGTTTTCGTCAGTTTTTTTTTCATGGCGTGTAGTTGTCTTTATTGTAATTGTTCTTAATGGTGTTGGTGATGCGGTTTCTGATGTTCATTGTTGTTGAGGTTGTTATTACTATGTGGATTTCTAACGTAGTCATTGTTTTCATTGTAATCTGTCACTTGTGTATTGCTATCACACTTCCTAGAATTTCAGTGTGTATCGACGTGTGAATTTTTTTTTTTTTCAATAAAACACGCTGGAACTTTTTTTCTTCTTTTCTTTCCCTTCTCTTTTCTTCTATTTTCTCCCCTTTCCTTCTCTTAGCTTTCTTTTCCTTTCTTCTCTCCGTTTTCTTTCCCTTCCATTCCCTTCCCTTCCTTTGCCTCTCCAATCTCCTTTCTTCCTTCCGCTTTTCTTCCCTTCCCTTCCTTTCCCTTCCCTCTCCATTCACCTTTCTCCTTTCCTGGCTCTCCCTCTATCTCTCTTTTCTACGCAAATGCATTGCTTATTTCATTTTCCGGTGATACTCACAAAGTTTGTGTTTGCATTACTTTAATATCAGGTCGATATAACAAGACCCAAATATTCTAACTGTAGGGGAGGAATTGACGGTGGTTCAGGTGTTGATGATGATGATGATATTGATGGTGGAGGTGTTGGTAGCATTCTGATGTTGGAAAGAGGTTGTAGATAAACTAAGAGAGGACGAGGATGAAATGATTTGTGTAACGTGATTAAGAACGATACTTCAAACGAGATGGATTAGCGAAGGTATGGAAAGAAGGAGGGAATGAAGAGTATGTGAGTGTTTATGGATGACTGAAATGGCTGCAAGAGAGGCAAGAAGGGATGGCCAAATGGAGGAGATATGAAATGGTGCAGGTATGGAAAGAGGGAGCCTACGTGGAAAGGGGTGTATGATAGATGAGAAAGAAGGAAAGAGAGGACGAAAAAAAGGTGATGGATTGGGGGATGTAGGTATAGTGCTGACGGACACCGACGATACAAAAGATTATGAAGTTACAAAACACAACAAAAAATAACAGATCCTTAGTTTCTCTCAAGACTGTATGTACACTGTAATAGCAACAACTCGTAAAAGAGAAAGGGCACTATAGTTTTGTGTTTTTACCTGTGAAGGAGCCTGTCCAAGGGTTACAGAAAGTGTGTAAAAAAGACTCGCTTAATTGACGCTCTCCGAGGAATAGAAAAACCAAGACGCTCACTAGAAGTTCTGAGGAAGCCGCTGAGAAAACGTGTGAGAAATACTTGTAACAGCTCAGCGTAGCTTGAATTATTACTCAAAGTGGTTAGGCAGAAACCCAAGCTTGGAAACACAGAAGATCACATCATATCAAGTACAATAAAGGGATCTTTTTCTTATATATGGATTTTTTATCCTTGCTCAGTGTCACTTTTGCGTAGAAATAAAGAAAAATAGAAACGCAAGGTAACTAATCATAGTATAGTAGACAATAAAGTTTCTCCAAGAATACAATATAGTGTGCATAGTCCAAACCACAGTTAGAAACTGAATAGAGACGCAAGCGTAGGAACATGACACGTTACACAGCAGCGTACAATAAAGTAACTCCAGGAAAGCAATACAATTAGCGTCGTTCACTGTTGGATTTTCTCCTATAAACATATGCAGCTTTCAAGACAAGTGTTGCTGTACTACAGCCAATTAAATAATAATTTATTAATTTGTTAGTTATTCAGCCTCATATTCACTTCAAATTTCAGTGCGTCCTTGCAAACAAATCCTTACAGTGTTCTGCATGCTAACAAAGGGTGACCGAAAGAGTTAGTGACAAACTATGGTAAATAATTTGGAGACAAAAGAAAGCATGGTAACTTTGCTTAAAATGACTTCTGGCTAGCAATATAGTGAACATGGATGGACACAGAACCACGGGAATACTGCTCGTCACAACACTGCCTGCATACAATAAAGTTACTCCCCGAAGAACCAGTCACGCGTTTCATCTCCACTCAACCACAAAATAGTACGTAGCTTAGTTCTGCTCTCTCTAACACGCAACCAAAGATACATTCCCCACCACTCGCGAGTTGTACAAATAATACACTGAGCAAACAACCTGCATATTAAAGTGGATAACAAACACACACCGAAACAATTTACACTGAGGTTGTCTTCCTTTTCACAAACTACGTCCTAACTCAACTAACTAACCTACTTCTACTTCCCTTTGTATTTGTTCGGAGAAAATAAAAAAGAGAGATGTAGCTGGAAGAGGGAGTAGAAGTAAAGTTGGAGAGAGAGAGAGAATGATTGACACTTGGGAGAAAAATAAGGATAAGGTTGTGGCGTGAAGGACAAAGTGGATGTGAGAAGAGAAGAGAGAGAGTGGAAAAATTGTGAAAGGAAAGCGATGGAAAACGAAAACGAAGGGACTATGGGAGCTTTATGATGAGAGAGAGAGAGAGAGAGAGGGGTGTGTGTGTGTGTGTGTGTGTGTGTGTGTGTGTGTGTGTGTGTGTGTATAATTCATCTCGGTCGCCTGCTGGTCACCCAGCCAGTCTTCCCCATTACGGAGCGAGCTCAGAGCTCATAGACCGATCTTCGGGTAGGACTAAGACCACATCACACACAACACACACCGGGAAAGCGAGGCCACAACCCCTCGAGTTACATCCCGTACCTATTTACTGCTAGGTGAACAGGGGCTACACATTAAGAGGCTTGCTCATTTGCCTCGCCGCGCCGGGATTCGAACCCGGCCCTCTTGATTTTGAGTCGAGCGTGCTAACCACTACATTACGCGGTGTAGTTTGTGTGTGTGTGTAATTCGCTGTTTGATCTGCTGCAGTCTCTGACGAGACAGCCAGACGTTACCCTACGGAACGAGCTCAGAGCTCATTGTTTCCGATCTTCGGATAGGCCTGAGACCAGGCACACACCACACACCGGGACAACAAGGTCACAACTCCTCGATTTACATCCCGTACCTACTCACTGCTAGGTGAACAGCACCTACACGTGAAAGGAGACACACCCAAATATCTCCACCCGGCCGGGGAATCGAACCCCGGTCATCTGGCTTGCGGAGCCAGCGCTCTAACCACTGAGCTACCGGGCCGTATGTGTGTGTGTGTGTGTGTGTGTGTGTGTGTGTGTGTGTGTGTGTGTGTGTTACTGGAGAATATGAAACAAAACTAAAATTAAGAAAAGACAAAATTGTAATATTTACAGTGGAAAATTAGGAAGGAAGGGTTATGGAATATAGTAGTTGTAGTAGTAGTAGTAGTAGTAGTAGTAGTAGTAGTAGTAGTACGAGTAGTAAAAGTGGTGGTAGTAATAGTAGTAGCAGCAACAGAACGACCAGTAGAATAGTATAAGAAATAAGTGAAGTGACGCAGTACACAGAAGCTGGAGACAGGAAATAAAACAAGGCATTCTGAAACTTGAGTATTAAAATGGCTACAAAACGTTACATAGAAAATAAGGCCACAGCAGACCTTGAGATCCCTACAAGATGACTCGAGCAAGGAATACCAAGATGAGAGTGGTTGTAAAGGACATCAAAGTGGAAGGCGCTCTCCTCACCCCCCCCCACATTAGGAGAGAGAGAGAGAGAGAGAGAGAGAGAGAGAGAGAGAGAGATTTTATCTTCAAAGGGACTTCATAGGAAAATATTATGTTCTCTTTTCAAATCAATTGCCAGTTTGAGTAACCTATATAGCTTTCTTGCTCCACGTCTTTTTTTTCACTCATAGCCTTAAGCATTGAGGTAATAAGGAAGGAAGAGACATAAGCAGATCTGGAAAGGTAAGTAAGAGAAAGACGGAAAAGAGGGAGAGATAGAGAGGATCCCCAAGGAGAAGGAGCACGAATATGAAAAAAGGGTCATCTGATCTTCTAGGAAAAGAAATGGTAATAATGATATTTCTGGGTAAAGGCTCTCTCTCTCTCTCTCTCTCTCTCTCTCTCTCTCTCTCTCTCTCTCTCTCTCTCTCTCTCTCTCTCTCTCTCTCTCTCTCTCTCTCTCTCTCTCTCTCTCTCTCTCTCTCTCTCTCTCTCTCTCTCTCGGCCCTTCGATATTTACTTTCTCCTTCGTTCATTTCTTGTTGGTGTTGCTGCAAGACAAGGGAGAGAGAGAGAGAGAGAGAGAGAGAGAGAGAGAGAGAGAGAGAGAGGGTGAGGAGGGACCGACAGGAGCGAACAGGAGGTGGAGTGGCTGTCTGCTTCAAGGAAGGAATGCAGGCCCAGCTACTCGACATAGACACGCCTCCAATGATGGAGATGATGTACTTCCGAGTAATGCTGGCAGACCGCTCAGCCCTCCTGCTGTGTGCCCTGTATCGCCCCCCGCGACAAGGGCCTGACTCACTCTTGTACCTGACTGAGACCTTAGACAACCTGATGATGGCACACAGCTGCAGCCACGTGCTGATTGTGGGGGATCTCAATCACCACCTGGAAAGAGACGCCTACGAGAATCTCCTGAGGTGCAGGGTCTGACAGATCATGTCACCTTCCCCACACATGAACGAGGAGGGACATTAGACCCTGTCATCTCAGACTACCAGGAAGACAAGCTTCAGTGTCATCAGCTGGGGCTCGTGGGCAGCTCTGACCATCACGCTGTACTGACACAGCTGGAAGTGGGCGTGGCTCAGGACGAGGCCACCACCCGCACCATCTGGCTGTGGAACAAAGCAGACTGGGCTTCCCTGCGCCGCGACCTGACCCACACCCCATGGGCCACTCTGCTACAGGGAGGAGCAGAGAGTGAAGCACTTGCACTCACCTCTCACCTTCTCGCCCTCCAGAGACGCCACGTCCCACACAGGGAATACACCACCAGATCGACGGATCAGCCATGGTTTGGCTACCGTTGCCGTGTTGCTGCCGAGGCAAAGTATGCTGCCTGGCTCCGCTACAAGAGGAACCCGACTCGGCGCAACAAGGACCTGCACAGGGCTGCATGCAGGAGGATGGTGGTAACCAGCAAGTGGGCCTTAAAAAAGTGGGAGGAAAGCCTGCGCCGGAAACTGTGTGGCACTGGCGTAGGAAACAAAACTTGGTGGTCTCTTGTTAAGGACAAACAAGGAACTGGCCACCAAGAATCCATCCCTCCCTCAGCAAGCAGGACGGTACTGTCGCCACCAGCAGTAAGGAGAGGGCACAGTTGCTGGCTTCCTTGTTTGCTGGAAAAATGAAGGTCGGGAATCCACAGCAGCCACCGCCTCAGCTGGTCCAGCAATGTGAGAAGACTGTCACCATGGTGGAGGTGACGCATCAGCAGGTGAAGCGATTATTGCGGGGCTGGACACACAGAAAGCCACCGGCCCTGATGACATCAGCCCGCACCTGCTGAAGCGATGCTCCCAGGAACTGGCTGCCCCTCTCACCCAAGTTCACAACTTGTGTACGGGAAAACGTCTGGCCTTCAGTGTGGAAGGAGGCTCGAGTAGTTCCTGCACACAAAAAGCTCCAGGACGGACCCAAAAAACTACAGACCCATATCCCTGTTGTCAGTGGTGGGTAAAGTGTTTGAGAGGGTCGTGGCAGAGGTGGTGTGTAGCCATCTCAAGGACAATGCCCTCCTCTCAGACCAACAGTTTGGGTTCAGACCTGGAAGGTCAACCTCCGACCTAATGATGCTTCTCACCAGGCATTGGCAGGACGCCCTCGACGACGGCAAGGACACTATAGTGGTTGCTTTGGACATAGCAGGAGCTTTTGATAAAGTATGGCACAACGGATTACTAGAAAAGCTTCGTGCTAAAGGCATCCAGGGTGGCTTGCTACGACTCTTGGGAAATTACCTGCAGGACAGAAGCCTCAAGGTGGTTGTCAACGGGCAAACATCTGAGTCCCTGCCTGTGGAGGCATCAGTGCCACAGGGTTCAATTCTTGGCCCACTCCTGTGGAATATCTACGTGGATGATCTTCTCCAGCTACTGCCAGGAGTCATGGCCTATGCTGATGACTGCACCCTCTCCTATACCTATCCACGCCAGGACAGTGGGCGGGCTGCTGAGGCCATCAATCAGCAGCTACGAGTGATAAAGGAGTGGGGTGCTCGCTGGCAAGTGACATTCGCGCCGGAGAAGACACAAGCAATGGTTGTCTCTCGGTCCCCAGCCGCCATGGCAGCAATGGCAGGAAAGTTGTCTTTGGCGCTGCTGCTCTCCCACTCCAAGATGACGTCAAGATACTTGGAGTGGAGGTGGATCGAGGGCTGAGGTTTGACAGGCATGTCAAAACCATTGCCAAGAAAGCCTCTCACAGGATCTCCGCTCTCAGAAGGATCGCCAGTTTCCTCGACAGGAAGGGGAGACTGCTGCTGTACAAGGCACAGGTGCGGCCCCACCTTGAATACGCAGCTCTCTCCTGGATGTCCTGTGCCGCCACACACAGAAGGAGACTGGACAGCATCCAACGCCGCGCCATACGGCTAGTAGATGCTGCACTACCACCTCACCCAGAGCCTGAGCGTCCCCTTGATTCACTGGAACACCGCAGAGACGTGGCGGCGATCGTAGTGTTCCATAAGGCACAGGTGCAAAGAGTGCCACATCTGGCAGGGCTGCGTCATCCTCTAAGAGTCACCGCACGGAGCACGAGAACGGTGCTCAATGGTGGTGACGCCGTAGAGGTGCCGCGATCCCACGGGTGTCAGCATCAACGCACCTTCGCAGGACGCGTCTCCAGGATGTGGAACTTGTTCACGGCCGCGGTGCCTCACGTCCAGGAGATGAACACACACAGTGTCAAACTGATGGCACATAAGTGGAGACAGACACTGCCAACTCCTCTGACACTCTTTGTGACGTGACACTCAGTGTAGTGCAGTGCGTGAATAGTGCTAGTGAAGTGAAACGAATAGTGCTCCATTTACATGCTGACCATCTTGTATATTATCTATTTTTAAGTCTTGTAAATATTGTAGAGAAATAGATTGTAGTACCCTTAGAATAGGTAGCACACGACAGTGCGCCTTTGGGTACATGTTCCTTTGTATTAAGTTTTGTTTAAATAAAAAAAAAAAAAAAAAAAGAGAGAGAGAGAGAGAGAGAGAGAGAAGGGTCTGGCTTCCTCCTAGTCACTTCTTTCCCGCCAAATCGTCTTACAGCTGAGATCCTCTTGGGGAAATTTTCCACTTTTTTCTACTTTTTTCTCAGACGTTTTTGTTGACTAGTTTGGCGAAATATCTCTCCTGCCTCTTCTCCCCTCCCTACTCTCTCTCTCTCTCTCTCTCTCTCTCTCTCTCTCTCTCTCTCTCTCTCTCTCTCTCTGCTTTATCTTTATTCGTGTCGCTTTGTAATTTTCAGTTTATTTTTGTTTATTTGCCTTTGTCTGCCTGTCTCTTCCTTTAGCACAACTGGCTATCTCCTTTTCTGAATTATCTCTCTTTTCTCTTCGTCCAGTATTTTCCCTCGGTTCCTCTTATCTCAATTCATTTTTTTCAAGATTTACATTGTTCGACTAGTTTTGTTATTTTCTCTATTTTCGTATTGATTTCCTTTTGCATTTATCCCTTCCTTTAGTTATTGCCTCCCATCATTCCCTCTCCAGCCGCCATACTCTATTCCTGCTACTCAATCCTTCCTCCTACCTTGTTCCTCCCTGCGTCTATTCCACCCCTTGCCATGATATTATATACTACATCTTATCGACTTCATTTTACTCTATCATATTTCACCAACCATTCTCCTTTCCGTCTATGATATACTGTAAAAGCTTCTCCTCCTCCTCCTCCTCCTCCTCCTCCTCCTCCTCCTCCTCCTCCTCCTCCTCCTCCTCCTCCTCCTGCTCTTCCTCCCATGCGACATCTTCACTCAAATTTAGGACACCACAAAACCGGCTTGGCTAGACACACTCCAATCTTTATACGGTCTGCCATATCACACATTTCTCCCTCCTCCTCCTCCTCCACCTCCTCCTCCTCCTCCTCCTCTTCCTTTTCTTCCTCTTCCTCTTCCTTCTCCTCTCTTTTCCTTCATTCTCCTTTACCTCATCGTGTTTCTCCACAGTTTTCGTTTTTTTCCTTTTTTTCATTTTTGTTCTACTTCTTGGTATTTCTTGTTCTTTCTCCTGTTCTTACTTGTGTTGTTTTTCCTCTTTCTCTTCTCATTCATATTCTTGCTCTTCATGTTTTCTTCCTGTAACTCCTCCTCCTTCTCCTCCTCCTCCTCCTCCTCCTCCTCCTCCTCCTCCTCCTCCTCCTCCTCTTCCTTTTACCCCTGTTCTTTCTCATCGTTCTTGTCTTTCCTCCTCCTCCTCCTCCTCCTCCTCCTCCTCCTCCTCCTCTCTTCCTCTTCCTCTTCCTCTTCCTCTTCCTCTTCGTCTTCCTCCTCCTCCTCCTCCCTCTTCTTCTCCCTCTCCTCCTCTCCACTTAAAAATCCTCCTAGTCGACATTATCATAATTTATTCCTTTGCTCCTCTTTATATCAGCAGCAGCGGGGACAGGAGGAGGTGGAAGAGGGAGAGAGGAAGGAGGAGAAGGAGGAGGAGGAGAAGGAGGAGGAGGAGGAGGAGATGGAAGAAGAGATGTTATGGTGGAAATGGGAATATAGGAGAATTAGGAGAGCGGTAAGTAAAAAGGATGGAAAGGAGAGGAAAAATTTTGTTAGGTTATAAAGTCTCATCCCAGAAATTGCATATCGAGGCTGTTCATTTAACTTAACTATTTCCGTTCCTCATCTTTGCATTCGTTATTTGATGTGATTATTCGTTATTTTATATACATTTTTTTTCTTTTACCTTGGCTAATGCGTCTGTTTCTTAGTTTCAGTCAACTTTCATGTTCTTCTATGCACAGAGACTTCTTTACTCTCAGTTTGTAGCATTTCGTTGCATTGATGTTATGCGAAAACTTTTTTTTTTTATTATTTAATTCACCTTTTAAGTGTGTGTGTGTGTGTGTGTGTGTGTGTGTGTGTGTGTGTGTGTGTGTGTGTGTGTGTGTGTGTGTGTGCATGCTTATGTTTTTGTGTATTGCTGTGTATTACTCTGTGTGTGTGTGTGTGTGTGTGTGTGTGTGTGTGTGTGTGTGTGTGTGTGTGTTGTGTGTGTGTGTGTGTGTGTGTGTGTGTGTGTGTGTGTGTGTGTGTGTGTGTGTGTGTGTGTGAATCAGCTACGATTGTCTGCAGTCACGTAGTCAGTCGTTCCCTTGCTGAAAGAGCTCAGAGTTCAAGTTGACATCACTCACACAGCACTCACTGGGACAGCGAGGCCACAACCTCACAAGTTACATCCCGTACCAACGTGGTCCTAGGTGAACAGGCGCGCCCATTGTGTGTGTGTGTGTGTGTGTGTGTGTGTGTGTGTGTGTGTATGCGCGTGTGTGTGTGCGGGCGCGTGAGCATTGAGAACTTTTTTTTTTCGTCGTCCTTGTTCTCTGTTTCTTCTTTTGGTATGAACTCTCAACGCCACCACCACCATCACCACCACCACCACCACCACTGTCGACTGCTGCCTCTTACATATACACATCTAATTAGAGGTTCACCGCCATTGCTACGCTTTCCCTCCCTCCCTAAATTAATCTTTTCTCTAAGAATTCATCTCATATTTCTACTCTTCCTTACCTTCCACCACCGCCTCTGCTCCCTTTTTCTCCTCCTCCTTCTCCTCCTCCTCATTCTCCTCCTCCTCCTCCTCCTCCTCCTCCTCCTCCTCCTCCTCCTCTTTCTCCTTTTCCGCCTCCCTCTCTTCCTCCTTCTCCTCCTCCTCATCTTCACATAATGGGGGTGTTGCGACCACTCCCCTTGGATTTTGATGGCCTGGATAAGAAAAAAAGGTCTGTTTCATGGACCTTGTTGATGCCCAGGTAGCTAGACCAACTCTCTCTCTCTCTCTCTCTCTCTCTCTCTCTCTCTCTCTCTCTCTCTCTCTCTCTCTCTCTCTCTCTCTCTCTCTCTCTCTCTCTCTCTCTCTCTCTCTCTCTCTCTCTCTCTCTCTCTCTCTCTCTCTCTCTCTCTCTCTCTCTCTCTCTCTCTCTCTCTCTCTCTCTCTCTCTCTCTCTCTCTCTCTCTCTCTCTCTCTCTCTCTCTCTCTCTCTCTCTCGATGTAGTAAACAAGGTCACGTCTTATGGCCCTTTTGGTGTCTCTCAAGATCTTGGTCTATGTCTTGGTGTCTAGCAGGGTCCTGAAGTCCTTTGTTCTTTTTATGTTGCTCTCTCATAGGAGTTTTATTGTTAGTTGTAAGCAGATGAACATTTATCTGGTTATAGGCCAACAAAATTTTTATTTGTTTTTTCTTACTCCTGTGGAGGGGCCAGTCCAAGGCAAAATAAAGAAAAGTAAGTCAAGAGAAATGCCAGTCGTTACAGTAATCATTCATATATAAAGCATACTGTTGAATATTCTCCACCCAAGTTCCTGTGGTGTAAAAGAGTCGTCCACGAGACTATCCCTTTCACCTGGGTTCAACTGGGGTAAGAATGTGAATGATGTGTGTGAGTACGTTGGTTGTCAGGGCCAACTTGTTTGGGGATCAACTGTCTGTTACGCCGTTACCGAAGTGCCGTGTTGATCATCTCCCTCCATCTCCCTCGGTTTTCATTCACGTGGATGAGGTGTGAGAGTCTGCATGTCAGGTTGTTGCTCCCTGTGATCCTGTTTATTGATTCGTGTCCTGTCTTTCTCTCCTTCCCACCTGCTCTTTGTCCTCTTATACGCAAGAGTTTCATTTTGTAGTGTTCCATAAATTTTAGTTCTCTTTACCACTTCTCTTAAGTAGTTATTTATTTGTGTTTGCTTGATTTAATACTTAGTGATCTTAACTGTCCAAGGGATTCTATGAATGATCCATATTACAAAGTCATTTAGTCTTTTCTTTAATGTCTAATCCCTCATCTCTATATCAGTGGCAGCCAAATATGTGTTTTGGGTATTTTCATTATGGCTTCCATATTCAGTATTAGGTTGCGTATGATTATCCTCATTTTACTCTTTTCATTTTTTCTTGTTTTCCTGCCTGATATACAGATAGGTGAAATAGTCGTTCTCACTGGTATTTTTTAACACTAATGTTTGGATTTCAGTGGTTACACTCATAATTCTTCATTTGCTCGTTTATCTATATGTCTGCAACAGTTGAACTCAGTACTTGAAATAAACCTATGAAGAAAAAACACATCACATTGAATAATGCCTCAGTTGAAATACTCATGTGCAATGTTATTCAAATCAAAGAAAATCAATACTACATTAGTATAAGAAAACGAAGAAAAAAACTGGTAAATAAATGGACAAATCCTCTGCGAGTCGGAAAATATCAGTCAGTTCTGTTTATCCACGTGGCGGGAAAAAAAAGAGGAGAAAGAGGACGAGGAGGAGGGGGCGAGGAGGTCAAGGAAGAGGATTAGCTGCAAGAGGAAGAGAAGGTGGAGTGGGTAGGAGGAAAGAGGGAGGCCAGAGAGAGAAATGGAGGCGGAAGGAAATGAGGTAGAGAGAGGAAGGAAAGGAAGAGATTTAGGAAAGGGGAGCGGATGAAAGGGATGAAAGAGCGGAGAGAGAGAGAGAGAGAGAGAGAGAGAGAGAGAGACTGGGCAAAGAAAATGAAGAGAAGAAAGTAGAAGATAAGCAAAACAGTAGAATAAACAATGAAATGAAATAGGGAAGAAAAAAAGTGCAGAGAGAGAGAGAGAGAAAGAGAGAGAGAGCGATCGAGAGGCCAGAGCCGAGTGTTTCTCCTACTCTGAACCACCTTAATTTTTCATGCGAGAAATAATTTGCATATAAACTCGGCCATCCCTTTCACAGGCCAGCGATTTACGTCCCAAAAATCGTCAGAATACCAATGAGACGAAGCCGAGAAGCAGGTGAAGGGGTGACAGAGTAGTGGAGAGTGATGGGAAGTGATGGGAAAGAAGAGGAGCAGGTGAAAGGATGATGTGAGTGTAGGGAGAGAAGGGAAACGATAAGCACGTATGGGGAGTTATGAGATACGATGCGGAAGTGTAGTAGCGGTGGTGAAGATAGGGAAGAGAGAGAATGCATGATAGGGAAGCAGTGAATATTGTAATGTGAGAGAAACAAGAGGATGAAATGTGACAATAGGAGGAAGGAATGAAGGATAACTGAGAAACTGATGATGGTAATGGGATATAAAAGACAGGGAGGGGAAGGAAGTCATAGTGAAAGGCACAAGATGAGAAGGAAGAGATAACAGCTAAGATCAAGTAACCAGCATAAAAGTAAGTAGTGGAGAGAGTTGAAGAGAGAAAAAGGAAAACAGAACAGGAGAAGACAGGCAAGAGAAAGGTAGAATATGAGAGGAGAGTTTGATACTGTTCATCTCTTTTCTCTCTTGCATGCAGCCAGTTAGTAGTGTCTTTGATGAGTGTGTGTGTGTGTGTGTGTGTGTGTGTGTGTGTGTGTGTGTGTGTGTGTGTGTGTGTGTGTGTGTGTGTGTGTGTGTGTGTGTGTGTGTGTGTCCCATGTCAGTATTTCCTTGTTCCACTCTAGTTCCCTCGTGTCTGCCCGGATTCTCTCTCTCTCTCTCTCTCTCTCTCTCTCTCTCTCTCTCTCTCTCTCTCTCTCTCTCTCTCTCTCTCTCTCTCTCTCTCTCTCTCTCTCTCTCTCTCTCTCTCTCTCTCTCTCTCTCTCTCTCTCTCTCTCTCTCTCTCTCTCTCTCTCTCTCTCTCTCTCTCTCTCTCTCTCTCTCTTACATCGCATATTGTTTTTGATTGTGTTGAAATTGCTATTATAATCCATTTGGTGTTTATGTAATTAAAACTCACTAATATCATCGTTATTATCGTTGTTATTATTCTATTATTCTATTATTATTATCATTATTATTATTATTATTGTTATCATTATTATTATTATTATTATTATATTTATTAGAAATATTAATATGATTTATTTTTACTTTTATTTTCATTATGAGAAACAGAGAGAGAGAGAGAGAGACAGACAGACAGACAGACAGAGATAGAGACTGTGTGTGTGTGTGTGTGTGTGTGTGTGTGTGTGTGTGTTAATTCACTGTTTGATCTGCTGCAGTCTCTGACGAGACAGCCAGACGTTATACGGAACGAGCTCAGAGCTCATTATTTCCGATCTTCGGATAGGCCTGAGAGCAGACACACCGGGACAACAAGGTCACAACTCCTCGATTTACATCCCGTACCTACTCACTGCTAGGTGACAGTGAAAGGAGACACACCCAAATGTCAGAATCGAACAGAGAGCTCTAACCACTGAGCTACCGGGCCGTGTGTGTGTGTGTGTGTGTGTGTGTGTGTGTGTGTGTGTGTGTGTGTGTGTGGATATGAAAACTTTCTTTTTTCCTATGTTTTAATGGAATAATATTAAAAGAAGGTAACTGTTGATAAATATTGATAGAAAAAAAAGCAACAAACTACCTGCATTTGATACTTTGATTACTAGACTTAAGTAAAGGATAGGGAATGAGTGTGGATGAGGGAACAAGTGGATGGATGGCCGATTGCGTAGGTGGAGTGGTGGGTGTAAATGTGTTACTGTCAAAGGGAGAAAAGAAAAACTGTGAAAAAATGTCCCTCCTGCTTCAGTCAGTCAGATCATTTACATCCTTCTTTCTACCCTCCACTACACTCGCTTAGTCTTCAGCCTCTTCTCCACTCTCATCATCATTGAATGTTCTCGTCCTCCTCCTCCTCCTCCTCCTCCTCCTCCTCCTCCTCCTCCTCCTCCTCTTCTTCTTCTTCTTCTTCTTCTTCTTCTTCTTCTTCTTCCTCCTCCTCCTCCTTTTTTCCTCCTATTCTAGTCTTCGTCTTCGTCTGTCTTTTCATCTTGTTCTTGCTCTTCAACTCCTCGTCTTCATCTACCTTTTTTTTCTTATCCTCGTCCTTCTCTGTCCTTTCTTCCTGTTCTTGTTGTTGTTGTTGTTGTTGTTCTCCTCCTCCTCCTCCTCCTCCTCCTCCTCCTCCTCCTCTGTGTCCGCCCAGAAGTCATATTTAATGGATTGACTTCATCAGATCCTCATTTATTGCCGGCAAGTGACACCACAGAATCAGTGAGTCACTCATCTAGCCTCATCTGTGGCAATGCGTCTTAGGATGTAGAAGGAGGATGAGAGAGAGAAGAGGAGGTAGAAGAGAATGAGAAAGGATAGGAGAATGAGGAGGAGGAGGAGGAGGAGGAGGAGGAGGAGGAGGAGGAGGAGGAGGAGGAGGAGGAAGAGGAAGAGGCAGTGGACATCCATGGAAGGCGGACAATAGTTGGAGTGAAGAAGCAAAACCGAATATGACTTGAGGTGAAGAGAAAGAAAAATGAATGCTAGATGTAATTGAAGGAAAACTGAGATGCGTATCAAAGAGACGTTGTTTTAAAGGTAGAAGTAGATTATAACCAAGAAGAAATAATGGAATAAAGGCATAAGAGAGAGCAATGAGAGTAGAGGAGAAAAAATACGCACTGTTGAGGGAAATATACAATGGTGACAGGATAGAAATATAAACCGTGTGAAAGCTAACGTGAACTGTGTGAGTTAAGGAATATTAAACACTGTAGCAGAACAGAGAGAGAAGTATTTTGAGATGATGGAAGTAGTGACGGAGAAGGATAGGAACATTATACTGAAGTGCTGAAACTGTGAAACGTTATAGTGTAACATAATGCAAAATTTGATATGTTGGGGATTGGTGAATATTGATGTAAGTGACAGGCTATAGCAGGAAACTGTACATCCAGTCAAGGGATCTACAGAGAGGTAAGGGTGAATGAGGAATGCTGGAACGAAATTTATAAGTTGTGGTGGATTTGAGGACTGAAGATGTGTTATGATGTGAAAGTTAGGACTATTAAACGTGAAAGTAAAGAAAATAAGTTAGAACAGATGATATATTTGTCAAGGTCGTGTACATTCTTGAAGCACCAAGCATTCCTGTTAGTAACGCATATATTGTTATCTATTTTTGGAATCAAGAAAACAATCTTGAAAACTCAAAAATAAAGCAATGAAAACCCACAATCCATCAATATAAACCCTTAAAAACTGTTGAAATCATTGTAAACTCTTTAAGCATCATTTGAAATCTTTGATATACCCTTTTAAACCGTGAATATCAATATAAATAACGCAAATGTTGTACATTACCGGTGCGATCATGACAACAACTCTGAAAATTTATATTTCTGAAGCAGAATTAGTGATGTGGGCGCGTTATTCCCGTAGACCTGTTCTTCAGCAGTGTGGGATAAATATTTGTTGAAATTAGACTATTTTTCAGTAATCCTTCTCAAGTGTAACTAACTATTTATTTACTACTACTACTACTAATAATAATAATAATAATAATAATAATAATAATAATAATAATAATAATAATAATAATAATAATAATAATAATAATAATAATAATAATAGTAATTTTAATAATGATAATAATAATAATGATAATAATAATAATAATAATAATAATAATAATAATAATAATAATAATAATAATAATAATAATAATAATAATAATAATAATAATAATAAATAATAATAATAATGATAATAATAATAATGATAATATAATAATAATAATAATAATAATAATAATAATAATAATAATAATAACAATAATAATAATAATAATAATAATAATAATAATAATAATAATAATAAACAGAATTAAAAATGCCGTTATTGTAACTACTGGTAGTATTATCATTAATGTTTAGGCAGGCATTTTTTGTGCAGGTTAGGTCACGTGCAGCCTTGATACCTCTCTCTCTCTCTCTCTCTCTCTCTCTCTCTCTCTCTCTCTCTCTCTCTCTCTCTCTCTCTCTCTCTCTCTCTCTGAGTCATCGTAATCACAATATTGTCTGTTATCATAATCTGCGAGGAATAGTGAGTTTGGATGGCCACACTGGAAGCGATTTCAAGTGTGAGTTGCCACGGTAACAGACTCAGACTCCAGTGTTCTATGCCACCTCCTTCCTTGCCCATCCATGGCCCTGCCATCAGCTGACTTACTTGACATTGAGTTGATGGTCTTATTCATCACCAAGCTTCGTATATATACTTCCCGTAGAACTAGAGGATGAATGTGATGAGAGGATTTTATATCATATTATGGAAAAGCGTAATGAAGTATTGTAACATGATTATTTGAGAAATAATATAGAGACATAGGATGAACGAAAGCCGCTATCATTGCGCACAAGAATTGAGGTGAAAATGTTCTTAGAAAGAGTGCTTTGGTTCATTGGCGTGGTAGTTCTTGAAAGATCTGCTCATATCAAGATGTTTGAGAGACTTGTGTCCCGCCGCGTCAGGAAGACAGACTTGTTATGTTTAATAATGGCTTTGAGTGAGAGGAATATTAATCCAGTTATCGTACAGTGAAATGTGTAGTGATTGGCTTACTATTCCGCGTGCAAATTATGTATGAAGTGTAACGTTAAATGCT
>NC_059301.1:1723761-1731261 GCF_017591435.1 Portunus trituberculatus
CTTGATACACACACGCACCTCACATATCGAACCCTATAAGTAGTTAAGCTGCAAGTCTTTATTCCAGACGGTAAAGATTAAATTGACTTGTGTGGATGTAAGGATGTATTATCGTGTATAGAGGACAAGGAAAAGTCGTGAGAACTGTTTGGAAAAAAGGTAGGTATTTTTCGTACTGGGACTGCCACGTAAAAGCCTTATTGCTTCTTGCAGTTTTATTCACTTTTCTTATTATTAGTAGTAATCGTACTACGAGCTGCTTTAATCTCACTGACAAAGCTATTTTTTTCCTCTCTCGCAGTGAAATCAAGAGTTATGTACAATTATGTCAGATTAGGTGATCCAATGAATGGAAAGACAAATTCATTCTACAAGCTAGCCAATCAGTTCTTCTGGTTCAAAGGGAGCACGTAAACTTATCCTTCAGTTACCCAAATAGAGGCATCAGTCAATGATAGGGGCAGGGGTTAGATGTGTGCCAGCCAGCCAGATGAAGGGAGTGTGGGAAGTGGTAACTAATCAAGGCGCTGGAAACACCTGTGGTTAGGTGAGCGATGAGACACGCGGCACACAGCTCTCCTTTGGTCTGTGAGGTGTGCTGAAGGTTGTATCTTAACCCTTCTCATATCTTTACTGATTTTTCTTTTTTCCTTTATTATTATTTTTATTATTATTATCATTATTATTATTATTATTATTATTATTATTATTATTGTTATTATTATTATTATTATCGTTATTTTCATTATTATTATTTTCATTATTGTTGTTGGTGTTGTTGTTGTTGTTACTGTTATCATCATTACTATCATTATTATAATTATTATTATTATTATTATTATTATTATTATTATTGTAGTAGTAGTAGTAGTAGTAGTAGTAATAGTAGTAGTAGTAGTAGTAGTAGTAGTAGTAGTAGTAGTAGTAGTAGTAGTAGTAGTAGTAGTAGTATCATTTTAATTATTACTATTATCATTACTATTGTTACTATCATTATTACTACTACTACTATTATAATAATATTATTATTATTATTATTATTATTATTATTATTATTATTATTATTATTATTATTATTATTATTATTTTTATTATTATTATTATTATTATCACATCATTATTATTATTATCATTATTAAAATAAATTTCGCTAAGAGATTAGTAAATTGTAGTAAGTGAAAGGCAGCAGCTTTGGTGGCTGAATCTTCCTTTTTTCCTTGTTACCTCTCAGACATTCCTTTCTATTTCAAATGATCGGCCTGAGCTTCATAAAGATCAAAAAGTTTATATAAAGTGAGAGAAGATAAATAATTGGAATCTTCAGCTTTGAGTAGCCCAGTCCATCGAGTAAACGGTCGTCTTGCCATCACTTGCTCTTCGAATTCCAATTGAAACAGTAGACATTGACATACTCGTCGTACACTTGAGTTTTTTTGTACCTAATTACGTACACTGAATTTCTATGAATATTCAGACTCTAAGCTAAACCGATGTTTGGAGAGAATGTAAATGTCGTAGTGGATTTAATTTTTTACTTCAAGGTTTGGCTGTCCTCCGCTGACGACTTGACTCAGTTAATAAAAAAAAAAAAGTTAAAATAGTACGGTAGTCTCTAACAAACGCAATGAAATGCAGTGACAGATGTTGCACAGATAATATACGCACATATTTCTTGTTAGGCTGTTGGAATAAATGACACTCAGGGTTACCACAGAAGCATCAGAAAATGCCCACCTGGATTGAGCTGTGCAGGTGTGGCTAGTCTGAGGAGAGCAATGTCGTGGCAGCGAGGGCAGCCCCGTACTCTGTTGTAGTCATCGTGCACGACAATCTGGGGACAGAAGAATAGGTAAATAATAAAGAAAAAATATTAACGAATGTGAAATGTAAAAAAAAAAGAAAAAAAACGTATGAATAATTCAAATAAATCAAATAAGGATGGAATGTGCAAGTAAAAAGGGAAAATTGAAAGATAAAATAAAAATATGAAGATAAACAAGAAGTAAAATACACGAAGAAAACAGAAACAAGAGAAAAACAACATGTAGAAAGGAACACCATGCCGTGTAGCTCCATACTAATTCACAGTAGAAAGGAAGAATTAAAGTACTATAAAATAGAAAGTGAAAAAATATATATACGTTGCAGGGACAATAAGGCAGTACAAAATGTAACAAACAACGTGTATAAAGATTGATATTCATACAAGAGAAGAATAAGCTATAAGAATAAATAAATTGTGTAATGAAAAGAAGGATTACATAAGAGGGGAGCTGAAAGCACACATGAAAGATTGCTTTAAATGATGTCAGAGAGAGAGAGAGAGAGAGAGAGAGGGAGGAAATTTAAATGTACTAGGTATAATATATAGTAATTTCATGGAATACTAATTTTATAGTGTTAGTGATGCTATTTAAGTGTGTGTGTGTGTGTGTGTGTGTGTGTGTGTGTGTGTGTGTGTGTGTGTGTGTGTGTGTGTGTGTGTGTGTGTAGAATCAGTGGTGTTACATTATTGTATTAAAAATGTCTGTCTTAATACACATCTGGTTGTGAAAGACCAGGTGTCTTCATGACAGTGAAGACACTGTATATTTTTTATACGAGCATTTTTTCCGCAACCATGCATGTTTCTATGCGTATATATGTTTAATGTATAGTCATGGAGAATAGTGACTAACGCAACGCATTTCTGGTGTAGCTTTCTTTTTTCTAAATCTTACGTCCTAAGAGTCTAGCAATATTGAAGTCTTGTAAGGAGAGTGCCAACTGATTAAAATACTTCAGATTGACAGAAAAGAAACGACGCAGCGGTAGGCATAGCAGAGTTACACGATTTCTGGTCATGAATAGACAATTGGCCCAAAAATATGCCATGCCATGTTAAATGCTTCAGGTAGAAAACAGTGTGAAAACTACCTATATCTATATCACATTCCTGTTTCTTCTTCGTTTTCTTTACTATCTTCTGATAATGAAACAATTTTTCCTCCATATATCTATTTCTGCATGTTTGACTTATGGGAATGTCATATACTAAACCTTGTGACATAACTTCTTACGGCAGCCGTACACAATATTCGCGGGTGGAAGGGATGAGTATTAACGGGGATCTCGTTGTTCCAGAGAATGATATTCCCTCATGTCTGGAAACATAATTTCCGATATTCCATTGCCTGTTAATTGCCTCTGTCCGAAGAGTCATTACGCATGTTAATAACTGTCACAGTATAATCGAAGTGTGCTGCATATTAATCGCCAAACTAAGTGTGTTAATGATTATAGACTTAGAACATGTAATTCCCTAAACTATGAAGAATGAAAGGCATCTATTATATTGCAGACAGTGATCATTATGATAATGGTGTTGATGATGGCGTTGATGATAATCAGATTTTTCGTATCACTGGTTTCACCAATCAAGTTATTTCTTGTCCATACACTAACCAACATGTGTATAGTTGATAAATTATTCTACGTATCCCTCCGCCTTAATTTTATTCGTGGACAATGCTAACTCTTACAGGTGATAATCCTATTAATCAGTAGTGTACCGCGCTCTTGTATCCCAGTGCATGGTGTGACGAGGAGCAGATGAGCACCACACCAGCCTGCCATCAGTGCCACGTTCTTTATGCGGTGCTGTTTTGACCTACATGTTGCAGCCAGTTAAATGAATCAGTCAGTTAATTATGCCCCTTCGTCCTTGCCCTTGTGACACGCGTGCATTATTTACCACCGCTTCATTCTGTCGCATAAATAGGATGAAAAAATTTTACAATTTTTGTCCCGTCATCTTATCTGAGGTGCGAGATTGAAGGCGTATAGACAAGCTCGTTCAATTTCCAGTGCGTGCCGGGCGTGGAGGGTAAAGAGGTAACGTGGCAGTGGTAGTGGTGGTGGTACTTACCTCCTCCACACGGATGTCCTGGGGAAAGGGGGCACACACCCGACGCTCGCAGTCTGGGTTCCTCGACAGCTGGTGCTCGCCAATCCGCACGAAGTCTCTGGTGAGAAACATAAACAGTGCATTGAAATCATAAGTAATACATAAAGCATCTACTTACGAAGGTTTCTGTTGTGATTTTTTTTTTATTTCTGTTGTGTATTTTGTTAATATAAAACAACATGTTCGTTTTAAAAAAAAGAGAAAACCTAAGTTAGGTATGAGGCAAATCACCTAGTTGAGATAAGCATGTCGATTTTTTTTTTTTCTTTTTGGTAGGGAGCAGAAAACATATTAGACGTTATACATCTCGTCTATTTATGAATGATATTCTAGTTAACATTGTAACTTATCAGTTTTCTTTCCTTCTTTGTATTATGTCAAACCTATGAAACTAGTAAGGACGTGCCCACTGCTCATGAATCTTAGGTCGGATTACAATAAATGTAGCTATAACATAATGTTTTTCAAAATATCAAGTAACAGTGATATTGAGACAAGTGTTACTTGATTTATGTATAATCAGATTGTCTTATTGAGTATAAATGATACCAGAAGACCTAAAATTTTTGTACTTGTTTTTTTGTGTTGTAATCTTATACTCGTCTTACACGCCAAAATTCAACAGACCATTGTATCAAGCTCGATATAAATCCGTAGCAACCAGAGGAGGAATATTCTCATTATTTTTCTTCCTGATTTGTATCTTCATGTTGGGCATTGAGTACACACCTGCCACAACAAGGTGTTCGTCAGAAAATGGAGGGCACTAAATAATTCAACGAGTCAGTCCTTGCTGGAAAAAATATATATTCTAATTAGCATTGTAATTATGTTTCTCTTAGCTGTTTATCTCAGCATCGTGTACTGGTCCTCTCTCGTCATGATATATTGAATATGTCATCCAGCTCTGTTAAAGGAAAAAAATGCGCAGGCCCACGCATAATCTGATAAGCTTCCTTCTTTTCTGTACCAAGTGGATGCATTAATATTGTGATTCACTGCGCCGGCCGATGTATTCACCGTTGTGTTTCTTTCTTTTCTATTTGTAATCTATCGTGTTATCTGGTGTAGTATTCGCGAAAGTTGCCTTATGTACTCGTATTTCTTCTTTAACATTGCAGTGATCTGATTAGAGGCTACTGTCATTTACTCGTACACTGCGTCTATCTGAACTAATTTGTTTTCTCATCACCTTGACACGCCTCCACGCACACACTGATCTGATTCATTTTTCCTTTCTGTCATGCAGGATTAAGTTTTCTAATAACGTTTCCATTATTTCAGCTCCGTAGTATATACTTCACTGCTATCTACTCCACTCTTCCCTCTCCATCGTTATCATTTCCCTGTCATCATATTTCCCTTCGTTTCGTTCCCTATATTCTCTCTCACACCTTTCCCTTCTGAGCGCGGCCACACATTTTGCTTCCCTCCTATACCATCCACCTGTCAGTTAGCCTTGTACTTTTCTCCACTTTATCCCTCCGCTTTCTCCCTTGTTCCTCTCCCCCTTCTCTTCCTTCATGCTTTCACTTGGCCAGCCATTCATTTTCCAGCCATACAGTGACATCATATATTTTTTTTTCAAACATTCCTGCCTATACACTCGTGTCTTTCGTGTTTTGTTCCGTAGTTGTACAAAGAGAATCAGATTTGTAGGTAAAGGTTCAGATGAATGGAGGGAAAATGGAACTAACAGAGACTTAGATAGAAATGTAAAGAAATTAGGATAGTTGTACGGGGTTGAGTTTTGCTACCCATTAACTGAAATAAGGAAGTATAAATCTACGCAAAGAAAAGAATAGCATGTAAAGCGAGTGTAATTAAGTCGTTCTTTACGTTTAAAACATTACTCTCCCGGCACGTCTGCTCTCCCCTTCATTTGTTATGGGAATCCTAACCCTTCCCCCTTATTAATTATTAACAAATACTCGTGGGGGAATTTTGTCACAAATGGAAGTTTGGCTTACGCAGGTTAGTCAACAAATAATTAAAAGTATTTCACATTTTTCCTTGTATCTTCACTGCCCAGCACCAGAATCAATCAAGAAGTACTTTTATGGAAAAATTGTGTTAGTAATGAAATGTTGCCTTACTGCGGAGTTTTCTTTGTTAAATATATTTCTTTCTTAATTATAAACTTAGAATCTTTGTTCATTTAGGATGATTCAGTGATGAAGGTTAGATTACTGTTACTCTAAACCAATAAATAATTTTTTTTTAATGTTATGGCCTATAGCGTCTGTTCAAGTTCAAGTTCAAGTTCAACAAGTTTATTCCATATAAAATAAACATACAATAATGCATATATAAAATTAGAATCAATAACATGGATAAGGTCTGCAGAGATTAATCTCGTTAGCAGACCAGTGATAATGTAAATGTATAATAACAATGACCTTAATTAGCAGAAACAGAAAACAAACATGAATTATATTTTAGATATAAGTATACGTACACAAAAACGAAAATATAAATACATAAATCGATATAGATCAAAATTGTATTTCCATACATCATTTCTACCTATACTACATTGTACGCTATATAAATGCTTTTTAATTTGTACTTGAAACTGTTTACTGAAACAGAAAGTAAATCAGATTTAATAAACATTGGAAGAGAGTTCCATACCTCAGGACCAAGATACATGATAGAATTTTTAAAAAGTGTAGTTCTAAATGGTTGACATATTAAGTTCACATAATTACCCTGGTGACATGCGGATGTTCCTGAATATTGAAAATTCTATTATTACTTTTTAGCGATTTGAAAATGTCCAACAGTAGGAAATACTTATGCAAATAATGTAACTTTAACAATTTCAAATCTGTGAAAATGCCCTCAGTAGACTCAAATTTATTTTTAAATGTCATTACTCTTAAAATACGTTTTTGTGTTATATATAATTTGTCAAGAAATGAAGGCCATGTGCAACCCCAAACAGATATGCAATACATGAGTTTAGAGTAACACAAAGTATAATATAGAATTATCATGGATTCGAGAGTAAGGTTATGTCTAATACGATACATAATTCCTGCAGTTTTAGATAGAGTAATAATTAAATTAACAATATACTCCCTCCAATTCAAATGATCATCAATAATAATTACCCCTAGAAATTTTGTTGTGTGAACACGATGAACAATATTTAGATCCAGCATTACAGGAGCCAACTCAAATGATAACGATCTATTTTGAAATAACATGACATTAGTTTTGTTAACATTTAAATTTAACTTGTTAGCCTTGAATCCAATTATTGATGTGATTTAAAGTGGAGAGAATGAAGGTCATTACTTGTGACAATAAGGCTTGTGTCATCGGCATACATAGTGAAATGGACATTGTTAGTAGAATTAATTATGTCATTTGTATAAATCAAAAACAAAATAGGGCCCAGTATAGAACCTTGAGGTACACCATATTTTATAGATTTATAATCAGAATAAACACCATTACAAAATACAAATTGCTTGTGCCCAGTTAGATAGCTTTCAATTAAGTTATATGCAGGTCCCCTCAAACCAATATTTTTTAATTTAGCAAGT
>NC_059301.1:1736261-1743761 GCF_017591435.1 Portunus trituberculatus
TGACGAGACAGCCAGACGTTACCCTACGGAGCAAGCTCAGAGCTCATTATTTCCGATCTTTGGATAGGCCTGAGACCAGGCACACACCACACACTGGGACAACAAGGTCACTACTCCTCGATTTACATCCCGTACCTACTCACTGCTAGGTGAACAGGGGCTACACGTGAAAGGAGACACACCCAAATATCTCCACCCGGCCGGGGAATCGAACCTCGGTCCTCTGGCTTGTGAAGCCAGCAGTCTAACCACTGAGCTACCGGGCGTGTGTGTGTGTGTGTGTTTGTACGTGCAAGTGTGTGTGTTTCACTGTTTGATCTGCTGCAGTCTCTGACGAGACAGCCAGACGTTACCCTACGGAACGAGCTCAGAGCTCATTATTTCCGATCTTCGGATAGGGCTGAGACCAGGCACACACCACACACCGGGACAACAAGGTCACAACTCCTCGATTTACATCCCGTACCTACTCACTGCTAGGTGAACAGGGGCTACACGTGAAAGGAGACACACCCAAATATCTCCACCGGCCGGGGAATCGAACCCTGGTCCTCTGGCTTGTGAAGCCAGAGGACCGGGGTTCGATTGTGTGTGTGTGTGTGTGTGTGTGTGTGTGTGTGTGTGAAGTAACTGAGTGAGTGAGTGTGTGTGTGTGTGTGTGTGTGTGTGTGTGTGTGTGTGTGTGTGTGTGTGTGTGTGTGTGTGTATGTCTGTGTGTGTGTGTGTGTGTGTGTGTGTGTGTGTGTGTGTGTGTGTGTGTGTGTGTGTGTGTGTGTGTGTGTGTGTGTGTGTGTGTGTGTGTGTGTGTGTGTGTGTGTGTGTGTGTGTGTGTGTGTGTGTGTGTGTGTGTGTGTGTGTGTGTGTGTGTGTGTGTGTGTGTGTGTGTGTGTGTGTGTGTGTGTGTGTGTGTGTGTGTGTGTGTGTGTGTGTGTGTGTGTGTGTGTGTGTGTGTGTGTGTGTGTATGCGTCCCGTTTTCCCACCCCTGTCCATAACCTGGCCACTGTTCTACCCATAACTGCCAAAACTGTCCGCTGCTGTCACGCCAACCACTGTCACTTGTCCTCTTCGTCACTTTTCTCCCCTCTTCGCCGCCACCCTTGTCAAGCGCCACCACCACACCACCACACCTGCCTGTAACGTCTGTCTACTGCAGCCTTATAAATACCTCAGAACCAATATACTAACACTCCTCTACTATAACACACACAGTAAGGACGTCGCCAGCTCACACTTAACACACACTGCACTTGCTAACCACATCTGATTGGCCTCACAAATACCTCAAGCACCAGTATCGCCCTTGCAAAGTATCTCTATGCATGAGCGAGGAAGTGACACAGGTGGAGGACGCAAGATAAGAGATGAGAGCTCAGGACATGATTAGTACAGTCAATGCGCAGACCCGAGCGTGGCCGAAGCGCTGAGTCCCTCAAATGCCTTGATTCCTAATGGTTCAAATCCTATTACTTTTCGAAACGTAGTGCATGCAGGTCAGCGAGCATATTCTTTATTGATGTAATGCAGTGAAGCTGGAAAGGCTTGGTCCGAGAGACTTGTTTTTACTACTTTGTTTATTTATTTATTTATTTCATATAGGGAATATCTTTAGTTAGCAAAGGTGATCAGTGATGAGATGAATGCCTTGTGAATTCTCTCTCTCTCTCTCTCTCTCTCTCTCTCTCTCTCTCTCTCTCTCTCTCTCTCTCTCTCTCTCTCTCTCTCTCTCTCTCTCTCTCTCTCTCTCTCTCTCTCTCTCTCTCTGCCACCCTCATAGACTTAATAGTAACAAATAAGGCCCAGTCCATAGTACACTCTGAGACAATTCCGTGTCCAGTAGCCCACCATGAGTTCATTAGCGTGACCATTAACTTAAAAAAGCCAAAGCGCCCACCTATCATAAAAACATTTCGAAATTTAACCATTTACTCTCCAGAGACACTATGTAGTTTATTAAGACAAGAAAGCCACACTTTAAGTAAGATATTTGCCACGGACAATGCTGACACTCAAGTCGAAATATTCACAAAGACTTTCAATAACTGTCTAGACTACTGTGCTCCATTAGTCACGAAATTAGTTAAGAGACCCTTCGCCCCATGGATCAACGAACATTTACGAGCGTTAATGCATGAGAGGGACACAGCACAAAAAAATCTTAAAAACGATAGGTTCAATGTTGACTTACAGTCGAAGTATAAAAAAATTAAGAAAGAAGTTAAAAAGTCAATTCACAAAACTAGATCAAACTGTTATACCAACAAACTTGAGACAAACAAAGGGAATAGCACAGCTACATGGAGTATATTGAAGCAAGTCATCTCTACTGACAAATGCAAAACTTCATTGGCATTGGCACGAAGAAACAGTGAAAAATAAAGTGGAAGCTTTTAATAGCTATTTTGCCAACGTCGGAAAGCGTACTTTCGAAAAAACACAGCAAAATAGTGCAGATATTCAGAACGTGCCCATACCGAACAACAACACCAGCAACAGCAACTTTGGTAACATGTTTCGACCTCAACCAACAGACAGCGACACCATCATATCAATAATCAAACACTTATAAAACACTTCCTCTTTTGGTTCTGACAACATCTCACTATGATTTCTGAAAGAATCCTTGCTTGTAATAATCCCGTACCTTACGTGTATAGTTAACTCCTCTATTGCAACAGGTGTATTCCCTGAATCTTGGAAACACGCTATTGTAGTTCCTGTGTTCAAGACTGGAGATGCTATGGATCCAAAAGGCTATCGGCCTATATCTCTTCTGCCAATTATCTCTAAGGTTCTCGAGAAAGTAATTGCTGCTCAGCTCACCTCACACCTCGAAAACAATCATCTCCTCAGCAAGACACACCACGGATTCAGACCAAGGCTTTCTACAGAAAGCGCTCTGCTTACTTTATCTAATTCACTGTTTGAAACTATTGACAGGAGAAATATGTCATTAGTAACGCTGTGTGATTTGTCTAAAGCTTTTGACAGTGAAAATCATGAAATATTACTAAAAAAAACTCAGACTGTTGCGAATTGACTTCTTTTGGTTCCATAGCTACCTTCACAACAGAACACAGTCGGACAGAATAGGTAAACATGTTTCAAAGAAACTTGACGTGGCTTATGGCGTTCCGCAAGGATCTGTACTTGGACCAATATTGTTCTCAATATTCGTTAATGATCTCGCGCAGCACATCCCCGATTGTCTGGTCATACAATATGCAGATGACACGCAGCTCATCCACACAAGTGAAATAACTAAGATTCACGATCTCGTTCACAGGGAGAGGTGGTACTATCTCAAGCAAAGGGATATTTGAATTCAAATGGATTGCTGCTAAACACAGCAAAGACACAATATATGTTTGTCGGCAGCAAAAGTGTCATATCTCAGATTCCACCCAATACTTGCTTACCAGTTGATGACTCTAAAATACTCCCCAGCAACTCCCTTGAAAATTTGGGTGTTTACTTTGACTCCCATATGACTTTTAATACTCATGTAAATAAGTAAGAACATTTTAAGCACTACTTTATACATTAATAGAAGTAAGGATTGTTTTAACAGGAGAGCAAGAATTACTCTCATGCAAACACTAGTGTTAAGCATAATTTATCATGGATTAAAGATATGGGGTACAACAAATGCCACTCTTACACAGCAAATTCAAAAGCTATAAAATTTTGCCGCAAAAGTTGCATCAGACAACGGCACGAGATTCGACCACGCCACACCGTTTCTGAGAGAACTCAGGTGGTTGAAAGTACACCAGAAATACGAGTACGAGCTAGGCATCATTACCTACAATATAATGCATGGCAATATCCTTCACTATTTGTTCAACTTGCCGAGAGTGAGTGAGAGTGATGTCTGTATTGTCCCCACTAGACAGCAGCATAATATGTATGAGCCGAAGACTAACACCTGTACCGGGGCGAGGTCCTTACTGGTTGCTGGACCAAAATTCTGCAACAGCCTGCCTGCCTCTATAAGGAATGCACCGTCCATACGAACGTTTAAAAAACTGTTGTTCACCTACCTTTTTAACAAACAATTCAGTGCATAAGTCAGTACACGTCTTTCTTACATGTAATATGTATTTTATAGGGAGAGAGTCTGAATTTTTAATCTTTTATCAATTAACTTGGTTATAATTTCAACGCTTTTTATCTGTCGTCTCTTTTATAGTTTGACACTCTTTTACCTGTTGTTTTAGTCATATTTTTATTCACACTGTCTCATCTGTAACTTTTCACTTTCATCTATTGTTTTGCTTATAGTTTTAATCAGAGCAATAACGTACACCTGTAGCAGAATACGGTGTGAATCTAATGTATAGATATATATTTGAGTGGATTTGACTCAACTAAATGTCATAGTTTGTAAAATGATACCAAAGAATAACCATTGTATAATGGAATAAAAATCTGATTCTGATTCTCTCTCTCTCTCTCTCTCTCTCTCTCTCTCTCTCTCTCTCTCTCTCTCTCTCTCTCTCTCTCTCTCTCTCTCTCTCTCTCTCTCTCTCTCTCTCTCTCTCTCTCTCTTCTTCAAATTCAATAGTTTACTTAGCCATGACAAAAGCAGCAGTATATAATATAACAGTAATTACTGACAATGGCTGGGCTCGTGAAATGAAGGCATTTTGTTACATGCAGGCGCTATGAAGGTCTAAGTTATATTTGATATTTCAGCCGTAAAACACAGTTAGACATCCATTTTAGGTGCTCACGTACCAAAGTGTTTCATATTACCACTTACGCTTCAGTACAACACATTCATATTCCAGGTACACACACATCAGAATGATAAACGAGCACTTAGGTTCTCATATACACACAGAACAAAAACACACACACAAACATTCATATACTCATATTCCAGAGCAACATACACAGATATTATTTATATGTTGTTTAGTTTTCTTATAAACATTGAATCAATCATATATTAGTACAGACATTATCAAATATTTGCTAACTATAGAATCTCAATACAATACTAAGTTGAATTACTGCAGAGAAAGAGAGAGAGAGAGAGAGAGAGAGAGAGAGAGAGAGAGAGAGAGAGAGAGAGAGAGAGAGAGAGAGAGAGAGAGAGAGAGCGCTTTGTTATGTTATTTCTGAAATTATACAAGATAACTGTTCAAGATATACTGTTTAGCTTTACTTTTAAACGTGGTTATATTGTTTATTTGTGTGATGATATCAGGTAAAGCGTTCCATTTGATGCAATCCTAGTAAGTTGCAAATCGTCGTTGTGACACCCATTGTAGGAATGGGAATGGGGTCTAATGTGTGCTCTGTACCTGGTGTTTACAGTGTGAATATTTGATGCCTGCGTAAGCGAAAATAAAGTATCTACCTGTAAGTGACTATGAATACATTTTAGACCCTCAAAGTGATATATATTATACACTTTGAGTATACCATGAGCTTTGAATAATAGGTCTGTATGGTCCTAATGTCCTACACCGTCTATCATTGGAATCATTCTCTTTTGTACAATAAATAATGGGTTAAGATTTCTGTTTAATACCATCTCCCAAACAAGGTTACAGTATTGAATATATGGACAGATATTTGTGTAATATAATGTGATAATGTTTTTTTTAGATAGAAGGTGTTTAATTTTGTGAATAATGCCGTTAGATTTAGAGATTTTACTTATAATGTAGTTTATATGCTCTCTCTCTCTCTCTCTCTCTCTCTCTCTCTCTCTCTCTCTCTCTCTCTCTCTCTCTCTCTCTCTCTCTCTCTCTCTCTCTCTCTCTCTCTCTCTCTCTCTCTCTCTCTCTCTCTCTATATATATATATATATATATATATATATATATATATATATATATATATATATATATATATATATATATATATATATATATATATATATGGTTTAACTGTAATATTTTCCTGTTTACTTTATGCATTTATGTTTTCATTTCCGCTTTCATTTTATGTAAAACAAGATGGGTGACTTAAAGGAGACAGAGAGGAGGACGAGGTGGAGGAGGATGGGAATGATGATGATAATGATAATGATGATGATGATGATGATGAGGAGGAGGAGGAGGAGGAGGAGGAGGAGGAGGAGGAGGAGGAGGAAACAAATAGAAAGCAAAAACAAAAATCATGTTTATAGTACCAACAATAGAAAAACTAGTAATCATTATAATTGTTATTGTTGTTGCTCGCGCTTTTACTTCAGAACGTAGTAAAGTTTGATCAAATTATATAATAGATCACTCACTCATAAAACTTACACACACACACACACACACACACACACACACACACACACACACAAGCGAGTACGTCTACTCACAGCAAGAATCTGGAGGAGCCGTGGACGCAGTGGGCGGCGGTAAGGACGTAGCGGTCTGAAATAAGCACTCCGCCACAGATCCAGAAGTTGCCGCGAGTGTCTGCCGGGGAGGAGAAATAAAGGGGATGAGTAATTGATTGACAAATACGCTGTTGTCGTGTATAAAATGCAGTGGTCCTAGAAATATAATGATTTTGAGGAGCTTTTGAGTTTACTCACTGCGGCCATTGAGCAACACGATCCAGGGCCAGGAGAAGATAGAGGCGTCCACGCCCCCGACGATGCGGTCCGTCAAGACTGTCCGCCCACAGTCACTAGGCAGAAGCGAAGCCCCTCTTGACTCCTGTGGGGAAAGAAAGAGGAAGGAAAAAATTAAGATCTAGTTAACATGATTCTAAGTGTGTTACTGAAAACAATGATCTTTACAACGTCACTACCAACACTAACTCACATGCCTGGCTCTACTTTAAGCCGCGCTTATGTTTCCTCATCCCTTCCGATGAACACATCAAATTTAGAACATTCTTTCCATTCTTTATATTTTTATGTTGCAGATATTTTCATTAATATCATCAATAACCCTTGCCTTACATCGATGTGATAACACACACCACATTGTCGGGTGTCGCCAGTCATGCAGATATATAAATTATATATATATATATATATATATATATATATATATATATATATATATATATATATATATATATATATATATATATATATATATATATATATATATATATATATATATATATACATGGTGTGGGGGAAGACATCCCACGTTCACGTTCTGTACACGTGTTTCTGTGTCTGAGGATGGGATTCTGCTTGTCTCGTAACGTCACAAGAAAAAGTTGAATAGACATACGGTGTTTTTACTATGACGAAATCGATGAAGCTTAGCTTTCATGGTTTATGTAAATGTGTTCCCTAAAGCATTAGAATATGCAAAATTAGATATTATCAAATTAACAGAATCTTCGACAAAATAATTACTGTCCAAAAGCCATTTACAGAATTTGTACAGAAAAATAATATGACCGAACATTTGTGTTAAGCAACACGCTGTAGCTTTAAAGTAAAGGACTGTTTCATACCAGGTTGTGCCGGTGTTCGCAGCAGACTTTTGGAGTCCCGTCCTGCAAGTCACACACGGAGCTGTTACAATA
>NC_059301.1:1748761-1753761 GCF_017591435.1 Portunus trituberculatus
ATATTAGAGATGCCATGTTTTCTATCATAATGAAGGAGCTGAAATGATGCGTAAACCCGATCACTTTCCTTTCACAATTACAAAACCAATGTCGTCTTGTTTCCCCAGTAAGTGAAACGAAAAAAAGGGAATAAAATTAATCTTCTTTAATGCCCGCAAGACATGGAAATTCCCCCAAACCTTTAAAACGACGAGTAAGGGCAATTTGGCTTAAGTTACGATAAAAATGCTGAAGAAAATGGAGAACGGGATCTGTAACGACAGCAAAATGAGGAAGAGCGAAGAAAAATACCCGGTGAGAAAATTGAGGTGGCTGGAACACGGAGGGAAGAAGAGAAAGTGAAGAAGAAAAGGAGGAGGAGGAGGAAAAAGAGAAAGAAGAAAAATGGAGGGAAAAGGCATAATCACCACTCCAGTAATCCCTGATATGCAATACAAAACTCAAAACACTTAATTGGCAAGCCAGACTCTTTCAACACTGCTCCCTCGCCCCTTGAAGTCGATTTGTAAGGAGAAGGAGGAGGAGGAAAAGACGGTGGTGGTGGTAGTGGTGGCGGTAGTCTAGTGGGGTCTTATAAAGAGGGTAGAAGAAGCAAGACGACGGAGGAGGAAGGAGAGAAAGCGTTAAAGAAGAAAGGAGAAAAATAATAAAAAGATCAGAGAGAGAGAGAGAGAGAGAGAGAGAGAGAGAGAGAATATGAACCGAGGGAGAGTGAAACAAGTAAGAGAAAGGGCACATGAGGAAGAAGAGCAACACTTGGTGGTAATGGCACAGAGGAAGAGGAGGAGGAGGAGGAGGAGGAGGAGGAGTTGGTGGCGGTAGTGATAGTTGCAGTGTTATCTTTATTTTACGTGCTGTGTCTGACTGCCGCTGTATCGTGGGAGGGAGTGAAGCGAGACTGTGCTCTGGGGCGTCTCCAAGATACCACCATGGTGATGACACAGACCCCCGTATTTTGTAACGCTTTGCTCTCTCACCTCGACGATTTCCAAAGACTACAGAGAAGATTGTCCGGGTTCTTAAGAGATGGCGATAATAACCTTAACTCCTTCAGTGCTATGACGCGTTTCTATACTCATTCTGCTTACTATTTGGAGATTTCGTGCCTCTTCAGAAACTTATGTGGGGAATAAAATAGTGAAGACTCTAGCCATTAATCTTCTGGCCTCCATAAACCCCTCCTGATGTAAATAAAATTGTCTAATCATACCCAAAATTAGTGGTAAACATGCGTCCGAGTACTGAAAGGGTTAATAGTGATGTAACGATGATTGATGATGATGATGATGATGACAAGGAAGATGATGACGATGACGGTAGCCACAGCAATGGAACAGTAGTGATGACAATGATAGTGACTGTTAAAGTAAGTACAGTGACGATGACAATGGTGATGATAACATTAATAGTACCAAGAACAATAATGACAATGGTAATGATGGTAACAGTAGCTACATTGATAGTGGTAATAGTGCTAATGATAGTAACAAAAGCTGGAATAATAATAATGCTAATGATAGTGAAATGTTACACTGATGATGACAATGATTATTTTTTATTCCACTCTCATTAATCAAACACTACTTTCTCATGAACTTTACTTCATTTCACCTTTTCTACCTCTTTCTTTATTCATTCATACACGTTTTGTTAGACATTAATTAACCTCGGCTCATTTGTTGTTGTTTTTGTTGTTGTTGTTTCCCTAGTTTTCGTTCACATCCTTATAATCATCAGTCACTTTTACTTACTCATGTTTCCCACAATTCACCACTCATGTTACCTCATTCACTTTTCCTTTCCGACCTTCACCTCCTTATCCTTTGTCAATCACTTTCGCTTACTAACATTTCCTATTTGGCGTTTCCTGTTTCACCAGCGTTTCCGGTACAATTTGAACGCCTCAGCTTTGCCTTACCAACCTTGCCTCACTTAATCCGTTACCTGTACACGCACCCTCACTTCACTTTTTTCCCATCTATCCTTCCGCACGTTTTACCACTGGTGCTCTCAATCCCCTTCTATTTCCCCCTTGCAAAATGAATCACTACTCTCTTTTGTTAACGTTATTCATACGTCACTGTTTTTCTATAACAGTTTATTGTGTACGAAAAGTCCACTGTCATTGTCTTTTAACTCGATTTGCAGGTTGCAGGATTTATGAGTGTGTGTCTGTTTTTACTGTTAGTCATGTGCATGATATTGAATTACGTTTAGTATAATTGCTTGCCAAAGTGAAGCAGCGTATTTTTCTCTTCATACGTTTTAAATATTTTCATTCAATTCAAGTCCTATCATCTGCTAAGAACTTTTTTAACTGTCTGGTTTTATCAAGAGTCTGTTAGAAACTTAAAGGATCTAATATTGAGAGGACCAAAAGACACAGTGAATAAAGGTGGTGACTTGACTTCTGACCCCGACCGTGCAACTCAAGATTCGATTAGTTCCTTAACTTTGAAATAATTCAAGCAGTGTGAGAGCGTAAAGGTATTGTTTCAATCATTATTCTAAAAATCTCATTAAATTATCTCTGTCCACAGAAGTATGTTATAAAGATGTAGGTTTTATCATTCCACTTTTCATTCACATCTTGAAAATTTCTTCGTTTCCGAGTTTAGGAAGCGTAATCGACAGTTTTCTATCAGTCATTATGATTCGTAACAAGCAACTTCTATTCTTTCACTTATTAAAGGCGAAGAACGTATTTTCTCTTCCCAGGAATGCAGTTATGTTAACGGAATTAACGTGGACATTTTCTAAGAAGGAAAATAAAGACTGTTACCTGACTTAAACTGGATTTTGTTTTTATCTCATATGTGTAAAAGAACATCTTTACTTAACCATCAATTTATACAAATCACACATTACATTAGTAGCTGTGTATATATGCCTTTCCGCCAGTCTGTTTATCTCTGTATCTGTTTGTCTTTTTATCTGTCTTTCTATTTGTCTGTATGTCTGCCCATCTCCCTCCCTCCCTCTCTCTCTCTCTCTCTCTCTCTCTCTCTCTCTCTCTCTCTCTCTCTCTCTCTCTCTCTCTCTCTCTCTCTGTTATCCCTTCACTCAATCTCACTAACCACACCTGCAATCTACCTTTCACATTTTATTAATTTTTGTAAGTCATCGTTAAGTAAATCCTTCCACTTTACGGTAACACTCTTAAGTGGCTTTTTTCTCTCTCTGCGTCTCTATCTCTCTGCCTCTCTCCTCTCCCTCTCTCTCCTCTCTTTCTCCTTCTCCTTTGCTCTATCTCTTCTTTCGCTTCGCCTCCCTAATCTTATCTCTGGGTGCATATTTCGTGTCCCAAGTCTCGGACCTTTGAAGTTCATTTCGGAGAGGCGATAAAGATAAGGGTTCTCACTCGATCCCGCTGACCACTCGTACGGGAGAAGGAAGAGAGGGAAGAACTAGGTGAAGAGACGAAGATGGGAGCAAACAAGAGAGAGAAAGGAAAGGAAGGGAGATGAGAATAGGGGGAAGAAAACGTGGAGGAGAAGAACAGAAAGGAGGGAAGAGAGAGGTGGGTAAAAAGAGGGAAAAGTGTAGGAAAAGAGGAGAAATGAAGATGATACAAGGGTCTGTGAGAAAAGGGAATACAAGGAGGGAAATTAGAGAGAGAGAGAGAGAGAGAGAGAGAGAGAGAGAGAGAGAGAGAGAGAAAGAACTGAAGAATAAACGAGTGTATGAGAAAAGATGGGGGGAAAAGGCGAGAAAAGCGAGAATTAAAGAGAGGAAATAGGAGAGAGAACTTAGTAAATAGAAAAAGATGAAGGGAAAGAATAAAAAGGAAGAAGAGAATTTTGTGAAGAGACGGAGAGGTGTAAGAGATAATGTTTAAGTGAAAGAGCAGAAAGAAGGAATGGGAGAAGAAGAAAACTGAGTGTAAAGCGGGAGATAGGAGAAGAAGAGAAAAATAGATAGAGAGGGTGGAAAGGATTGAATGAAGAATCAAGCGGGTGAAATGCGAGAAAAGACAGAAAAGGAAAGACAGAAAAAAAGAGGGTTATAAACGTAAAGAAAAAAAAAAGGAGATAGAATTGAAGAATAATGAAGGAATAAATGCAAGAAATGAGAGACGAGAGGATATAATTAGAGACAGGAGAGAGAGAGAAAAGAATGAAGGAAAAAGGGAAAAAGGAAGGAATGGAGTAGGAAGACATGAGATGATGTGAAAAGAGAGAAGATGGAAAGGAAAAAGAACAAAGGAGAGAGGAGAAGAGGGGACAAAACTGGGCGGAGGAACGAGATCATGTAAGAAGAAAGGATGAGGTGAAAAAAGAGAGAGAAGAGAGAGAGAGAGAGAGAGAGAGAGAGAGAGAGAGAGAGAGAGAGAGAGAGAGAGAGAGTTTAAGTGGAGGAAGAAGAGGAAGAGGAGGAGGAGGAGGGGAGAGATGTGTTAAAAGGATGCAGAACGTGTGTGGAATGAGAGGGATTGTGTTAGAAGTGCAAATGGAATATAGAAGCCTGAGGATGCGGTGCAGTGACAAGCCCAAGATACTCTGAGGAGGCGAGATGTGTTGCACGTTTGTCTATAAAAAGGTAAGGTTTTAAATTAGGCTGGACAGCGACTGGTGGGTAGTTAGACAAGCACTAAATTAAAGGGTGTGCCATAAGAAGAATACATATACTGTAGTGAAAAGGGGAAGTAGAATGTTTTATGAAGCATGTAGTAAAAAGTTAAATGAAAGGAATGTAATAGAATAAATAAACGATGAAATAAATCACATCAATTATTAAATGAATGAAAATGCTGATGATAATAGTAATAATAATAATAATAATAATAATAATAATAATAATAATAATAATAATAATAATAATAATAATGATAATAATAATAACAATAATAATAATGACAATACGTATAATGCGACCAATCATTTGTCTTTTCGTAATACATTGTCCCTACGTTTTACTGCGAAGCTCCTGAATGTTAGTTTATGCAGAACAATCCACGCAGCCCTCAGTAACTGTTCATACAAGGTCATGTTAATGTATG
>NC_059301.1:1761261-1768761 GCF_017591435.1 Portunus trituberculatus
CGGAAAGACATGGCGTGGAAACTTATTGCTTTGACGAGATATTGATGGATTTCCAGTTGAGGTGAGAGCTGGGAGTGTGGAGGCATCATTATCTCCACCTGAGCCAAGATTAATGATGATAATGACGACAATAATGAGGAAGACGATGATGACGGTGAGGAGGAAGAGTAGGAGGACATGGAGGAGGAGGAGGAGGAAGAAGAAGAGGAGGAGGAGGAGGAGGAGGAAGATCTGATTCTCTGGAGCGACTCTGATGGATTAGTCACTTCCATGGATTAAGACTCTCTCTCTCTCTCTCTCTCTCTCTCTCTCTCTCTCTCTCTCTCTCTCTCTCTTGTTCATGTCCCTACTTTGCTTTTACTTACTTTCTACAAATTTCCATGGTTTTTTTTTCAACTTGAACCTCTTAAATGATTCTAGTAGGATCCTCTCTCTCTCTCTCTCTCTCTCTCTCTCTCTCTCTCTCTCTCTCTCTCTCTCTCTCTCTCTCTCTCTCTCTCTCTCTCTCTCTCTCTCTCTCTCTCTCCTCATTTCTCCTGTTTATCTTTTTTTAATGTTAAATGATGTTTTTTTTTTTTCTTCGCCGTATTTAAAGTTGACGGATTATCCATTTTTTTTTATTTTATCAGTTTTAGCATTACTGAAAATATTCCGCCGATTCTTGTCTCCTGGTTCTGCTTTCTTCCTTTATCAGTCTTTTCTTACTTTGTATTTGTTATTTTAAGTTCTTTTACTTTTTAAGGCCTCTCTTAATTAAATTGACTTAAATATACATACGACTTATTTTTCATGTGTCCTCGTGTCCTCGTTTTCTCAGTTTATTGTTTTATGTAATTGTTTCCATCGTGTCCTTGAGTTTTGATGGCTTCGTTCACTAGTTTTCATTTTTTTCGTTTTCGCTTCATACAGAAAGATAAATGAATGGAATAGACTCAGTTGTCATGTTGTTACGGTGGACACATTACAGAGTTTCAAAAGATTAGATACAGTCATAGATGGGAATGATAGATGGTAATAGTTAGATAGGTAGGAATGTTTCATGCAGGGACTGTCTCGTGTGGGCTTCTTGTAGCATCCCATATTATTATTTTTTTTCATGTTCTTATATTCTTCTATGCTCGTATGCTACTTACGTACTCGTGCTGCGTCCTCGTTTTTTTTTTTTTTTTTTTTGTATCAATTAATTCCATTACATTTTTTCTTTCCTTGAGATATTTTTTTTGTACTGTCTCCTTCAGAATCCTGTTTTATCTTTTTTTTTCTTTCTTTCTTTTCTTTCGTATACTGACCTATGTATTCTCCTTGCATCCTCCTTTCATTGTAATCTACATCCATGAGTTGAATTTAAATTGTTTTTTATATTTTGATTTATATATTGCTCATGTTCTTTATTTATTTATGTATTTGTTTATTCATTTATTTTTTGCCCTGTCCTTGAGGTACCGTATCGTCTTGCTGTCTGCGTGTGGCGGTAAGTACAGAGGTCAAAGCATCAGTTTCGGTTCTCAGCTTCCAGGAAGAGAAAGAGAGAGGTTGATACATTTATGTTTTATCTTTGTACCCTGGTGTGTGTGTGTGTGTGTGTGTGTGTGTGTGTGTGTGTGTGTGTGTGTGTGTGTGTGTGTGTGTGTACTCGCTCATTGAAGGGGAAGTCCCAGTTCATAGTTTAGCAACATATACCTGTCCTTTCTCCTCTTCCTCTTCCTCCTCCTCCTCCTCCTCCTCCTCCTCCTCCTCCTCCTCCTCCTCCTCCTCCTCTTCTTCTTCCTGCCAGTATGTTTTTTTGGTATTTCCTCTTATTAGCTCTCATTTTCTGCATTCATGTCCTCATCCACCTCATTAATAAATTTACAAAACTTACTGGGTTGTCAGTGGCTTAAGAGAGAGAGAGAGAGAGAGAGAGAGAGAGAGAGAGAGAGAGAGAGAGAGAGAGAGAGAGAGAGAGAGAGAGAGAGAGAGAGAGAGAGAGAGAGAGAGAGAGAGAGAGACAGACAGACAGACAGACAGACAGACAGACAGACAGACAGACAGACAGACATATATCCGCATGATCTCGTTCTATGAAATGCCTGATCAGATCATACGTGGGAAGTGAACTTTGGGATTCCCACTGATCCTGTTTTTTCTCCTTCACCTCCTCCTCCTCCTCCTCCTCTTCCCCCACCTCCATCATCTACTGCTTCTCCTCTTCCTACTGCACCACTGCCATCCTCTTCTCCCTTGTATTTGCTATTTTCCAGACCTGTGACCTGTAGTATTCTTCCCTGTCATCGTCCTCGTTCTGCTATTGTCTTTCTCCACCTCCTCATCTTCGTCCTCCCCTCCCTTACGTATTCTCTCCTCAGCCACATTTGTACCTATAGCAGTCTCCCCGCCCACTTTCATACCGTAATGATTCTCTCTCTCTCTCTCTCTCTCTCTCTCTCTCTCTCTCTCCTTCGACATGACTTGGTACATAAGCGGTAACGAAAGCCTTTATTCCTCTGTGTGTGTGTGTGTGTGTGTGTGTGTGTGTGTGTGTGTGTGTGTGTGTGTGTGTGTGTGTGTGAGCAGTTTTATCAATAAAAATTATGTGACGTGTGAAAGAAAAGTAGAGGTGAAAATGTGCATTCCGTCCACTTCTACCCATTCCCCTTCTCCCCATTACACACACACACACACACACACACACACACACACACACACACACACACACACACACACACTATAGCTTGTTGTATTGAAAACACATACCGCTTTTTTATTTTTCCCTCTTGTAAAGTAAAATTCTGGACACTTCACGTTCCATTTTTAGGTTTTTTTTTCTGTCCTCCTCCTCGTCTTACCCTCCCCCACCTTCTCGTCCTCTTCCCTCTCCTTCTTCTCCACCCTCTTCGTCTTCTTAGTAAAGGAGGCAAGGGAGGGATGGAAAGAGAAAAAGCGAAGAGATTAAATGGCAAGATATCCTTTCTTCCATATACAGTTGTTGAGGTGTGTGTGTGTGTGTGTGTGTGTGTGTGTGTGTGTGTGTGTGTGTGTGTGTGTGTGTGTGTGTGTGTGTGTGTGTGTGTGTGAATTTCACCTCGGTCGCCTGCTGGTCACCCAGCCAGTCTTCCCCATTACGGAACGAGCTCAGAGCCCATAGACCGATCTTCGGGTAGGACTGAGACCACAACACACTCCACACACCGGGAAAGCGAGGCCACAACCTCTCGAGTTACATCCCGTACCTATTTACTGCTAGGTGAACAGGGGCTACACATTAAGAGGCTTGCCTATTTGCCTCGCCGTCCCGGGACTCGAAACCGGCCCTCTCGATTGTGAGTCGAGCGTGCTAACCACTACACTACGCGGTGTGTGTGTGTGTGTGTGTGTGTGTGTGTGTGTGTGTGTGTGTGTGTGTGTGTGTATTAAAAAAGCAGGAAAGGAAGGTGTGTGACCTGGACGATGAGGTGAGCGAGAAGGAAGCAACATTTTCAGAGTACGTGGTAAAAAAAAAAAAAAAGGCTTAGAGAGAGGGAGCGCACAGAGTCAAGGAGGAAAGGAAGAGAGTACGTACAAGTTAAGGAAAGATCAAGGATAGAAGGTTAAGAGGCTGGATTTGAAGGAGGTAAAACTGTACACTGAAATAAAGTGTAGAGAATTTAAGCTATATGGCGTGTGTAGTGGTGTGTAGGTAGGGAGAAAAAATGAGTGTGCTAGTCAGATGAGAGAAAACGACGCATGTGTACTCGTGTTGTCAAGGGAAGAGGTGCTGGAAAGTGGATGGGAGCTGATAAGGAAGTGGTAGGTATGGGGGAAATACCGAGGCCCCAGCAGGTGTGGGTAACGCCCGGCTGGGGATTTAACAGTGGTCAGGGCACATCTTAGGTCCACACTGGCTAGGTTGTTTGTGTTGGTATTGCTGTGGTGGGCAAGGTAAAAACTTCACTGGGAGAACTCGCTTGGGAAATGAAGGTTATTTTACTGTCCTTCGCTGCTACTCTTAACGGCGTTGCTATTGCTTCTGATACTACTGTTGATGACGTTGCTAATACTGCTACTGCTGCTGATATTAGTACTATAACTATTATTATTATTATTACTATTATTATTTTTGTTATCATTATTATTATTATTATTATTATTATTATTATTATTATTATTATTATTATTGTTATCATTACTATTGTTATTATGGCAGTCCCATCGTAATGCAGCGTGACACCGAGCCAAAATACAACACTCAATAAAGGAGAGAGCAAGGCCAGAGGATAAAAGTAGCAGTGTGTGCGTGAGGATTTGAGCATCAAGGGAGGAATTAATGGATGCTTTCCTGCTGTGTTCACCAACGTGGATATGAGTGTTAGAAAATATAATGATGGTGTTTTGAGGACGATGAATATAAAGATAATGAAGATGAGGACGATAATGACGATACTATTCATGGTGATAATGTGGTAATGATGATAATAATAGTAGTACCAGTAATAATAATAACTACCATCATAATAATAATAACGATGATAATAATTACAATAATGATAAAAATAATGATAATTATAATAATGATAATAATAATAATAATAATAATAATAATAATAATAATAATAATAATAATAATAATGATAATGACAATAATAATAAAAATAACAATATCAATAACGATAATCATAGTAACAATGAAAATAACAACAACATTTAAACATTTTGAACATTTACCTGTAAGGAACAGTACTGTAAGAAGGAAAATTTTGACCAACTGAGAGAGAGAGAGAGAGAGAGAGAGAGAGAGAGAGAGTCATTCATTCCACAGCCACACAGCGCGAGGTGGCAACCACAAAGGTGACGTCACACATCATGTAGAACGATTGGCTGGTGGACCAACGGAAGATCACCACCACCACCATCACCACCTCGCAGGCCACGCTCAAGGCCATTTATTTAGATTATTTTTTCTTCTTTTTCCCCTCTACCTGTTCCCTATTGTCTTAACGGTGTTAATGCACCCGGAGGTGCCTACGCACCGAACTGTGTCTCCCTTGAGTACGATAATATACCATACACACACACACACACACACACACACTCCAGCATTAAGTGTTTTATGGGTACACGAACATACAGTACTATTATTTTCTATCATTATCATTATAAAACCGAATAACCACAAGATGAAGTAATAAAAATGTTATCATGTTCCTAATATTAATGTTGAGAAGGCATTTCAGCCTCGTGACATAAAAATAAATAAATATATATATATATATATATATATATATATATATATATATATATATATATATATATATATATATATATATATGTGTGTGTGTGTGTGTGTGTGTGTGTGTGTGTGTGTGTGTGTGTGTGTGTGTGTGTGTGTGTGTGTGTTTGCATAACTCGTTGCTGACGTAGCTGATGATTTTAAAATGTGTTAACGACACTGATATGATAGGAATGGTATGAACTCCATGCAAATGTTGTACAGTCCAGTGGGAAAAAATGTCAGTGGAATGTTTTGCTTTAGTATTGTCATGGCTGGTGGAGATAGTGATGACAATATATGAATAATATACATGTTAAGGTTTTGTATGATGACAGTTCAGCGGCTGCCTTGAACTGGCTGTAAGATTCCGTGTTTTATCGCTAGTCAGATCTTGTCAGTCTTTGTTTTCACCTTCACAATGTATTGCAAATTAACATTTGGCCAATACTTCTGACTAAACTTCTCCTACCGTCACTGTTTCAGTACTGTCTGCGCGATGGTTTATCTGATATTTCTTGCATATCACAATTTCTGAACTCTTTCTTATTTATCTAATTCATCTGCATTTTTACATACTTATTTACCTTTCACATAATTGTATGATATGATACATTTTATTAATTACCTATATCAACCGCAGATAATATTATTACATTTACATTATATATATATATATATATATATATATATATATATATATATATATATATATATATATATATATATATATATGTGTGTGTGTGTGTGTGTGTGTGTGTGTGTGTGTGTGTGTGTGTGTGTGTGTGTATATTTATTTATTTTTTTTATGGTTCTTTGCGTTCAGGTTCAATATTCCCAACTTCCTTCATATGTACGAATGCAATACATACGTGGCACAGTCGGTATCGGAGGGAGGTGAATAAGAGTTAAGAGAAGGTTGCCTTGATGTGGAATCATGGAGGCTGACTGTGATAATGACAAGATCCAAATATCATGTACATATTTAGATTTTGTGTAATTCATTTTGTAATTAATAGAAATATTACCAACAATATGGCTGCTTTTATTATTTCTCATTTTGCAACTCCTGCATCTACCTCTTCCACTACCACTACCACTACTACATACTACTGCTGCTGCTGCTGCTGCTGCTACTGCTATTGTTGTTGTTGTTGTTTTTGATGTTGTTGTTGCTGGTGGTGGTGGTGGTGGTGGTGCTACTACTACTACTACTACTACTACTACTACTACTACTTGTTGTTGTTGCTGTTGTTGCTGCTGCTGCTGTTGAGGTGTGTGTGTATGTGTGTTTGTGTGTGTACGTATGTATGTGTGTGTATGTGTGTGTGTGAGTGTGTGTGTTTCACTGTTTGATCTGCTGCAGTCTCTGACGAGACAGCCAGACGTTACCCTACGGAACGAGCTCAGAGCTCATTATTTCCGATCTTCGGATAGGCCTGAGACCAGGCGCACACCACACACCGGGACAACAAGGTCACAAGTCCTCGATTTACATCCCATACCTACTCACTGCTAGGTGAACAGGGACTACACGTGAAAGGAGACACACCCAAATATCTCCACCCGGCCGGGGAATCGAACCCCGGTCCTCTGGCTTATGAAGCCAGCGCTTTAACCACTGAGCTACCGGGCGTGTGTGTGTGTGTGTGTGTGTGTGTGTGTGTGTGTGTGTGTGTGTGTTTACAGTATCTTAGTCTTAAAACTTTAAATTCAATCGGTGCCCAATTTTCTTGTTTAGGTTACTTTTGTGTTTCATGCTTATTATAATTTTAAATATCACTTGTCCATATTCTGGCCACTGAAGGACGAGTAAGGAGAATTTTGCTCTGCGTAGTTAGATGTTACCTTCGTTTACGACTGAAAAAGCACTTGGTAACACGGAAACTCTGACGGAACAGCATTCTATTCCCATCTTTTTTTCCTCTCCTACTCCCTTTTTGTCTGTTCACCCGGTAATCCTCCTCTTCCTCGTCCTCTTTCTTGGCCCTTATTTCTCACCCCTAGTATTTTTCCATTTTTTTCCGGATAATCTCTCCTTACTTGCATTCTCCTTTCTCCCTCCCATTTATTTTTACCTTCCTAATCCATTGTATCACCTGATCCCCACGCGCCACCACCTCCCACACCTCCCCGCCCTTCTCCACCCTTGTTGTTTTTCCTCCCTAACGCCATCCATCTCCCTTCCTTGTTCCTCCCCTCCTAGGCCATTCCCACACGATCCCTCCACCTAATGCCTTATCCCTCTGTTTTATTTCTCCTCGTTCACTTCCCTT
>NC_059301.1:1776261-1786261 GCF_017591435.1 Portunus trituberculatus
TATACCGTGGAATGTCTAGAGTTAAACAGCATGCACTTCGTTTTCTTAGTGTTAAATATCATCAAATGATTCCGTGCAAAGGATTCACAGACAGCCAGCATACCACATAGGGCATGACTAGAAGGGGTTATAATGACTAGATCGTCAGCCCATGACAAGTTATTCATTGGGTTATTAGCAATGTGACATCCGAGGTTACTTTGATTTAACTTGATGTTCAGCTCATCCATGAACACATTAAACAGATACGGGCTGAGTATGGAACCCTGACGTATTCCATTCTGCATGTGAAACTTATGTGACAGTTGTTCACCCCAGCCCACACAAATAGTCTGGTTTACATACCAAACTCTTAAAATATTCACAATCTTCCTTGGTACACCTCGTTCTAATAATTTAGTAAACAATTTATAATAGGAGGTTCTATCAAAGGCTGACTTAACATCCATATAACATGCATATACTGGGGAACTTTGCTTATGGTAATAATTTACTATTTCTTTAAAGCTAAAAATACACATATCAGTTGAAATTTGGTTTTTGTATCCAAATTGGTTATCTTCAGTATGAAGTTCATTTTGTAATATATATATATATATATATATATATATATATATATATATATATATATATATATATATATATATATATATATATATATATATATATACATATATATATATATATATATATATATATATACATATATATATATATATATATATATATATATATATATATATATATATATATATATATATATATATATATATATATATATATATATATATATATATATATATATATATATATATATATATATATATATATATATATATATATATATATATATATATATATATATATATATATATATATATATATATATATATATATATATATATATATATATATATATATATATATATATATATATATATATACATACACATACACACACACACATATATATATATATATATACATATATACATATATATATATATATATATATATATATATATATATATATATATATATATATATATATATATATATATATATATATATATATATATATATATATATATATATATATATATATATATATATATATATATATATATATATATATATATATATATATATATATATATATATATACACACATATACACATATATATATACATACACACATACATATATACACACATACACACATACATATATGTACACATATACACATACACGCACATACACATACACATACATATATACATACATACACATGCACATATACATATATACATATAATAATAATAATAATAATAATGATAATAATAATAATAATAATAAAAATAAATAAACAACAGAACATAATCATGCAGTCATGAATGCATAATAATTTTATAATAACATGAATAATAATTTTATAACAGTAACATAATATACAAAAATAATATCAGAATAAATATACTCAATCATAATAAGCCTATAAATTTTGGAGGGAAAACACGTAGTTCTTTAATATCTTCTTAAATTGATTAATATTACCCGTATTGCAAATGTTTTTAATGTCAGTAGGTAAAGTATTCCATATCTGTGGGCCAGAATAAAAGATACTATTTTTAAAAAGAGTTGTTCGGTATGGTGGACATACTAAATTAACATTGCTATTTCTGGTGCAGTGAGTACTTTGTAATAATCTGAAAACTGTAGTTCCCTGTGTGTGTGTAATGTTTTTGAATATGAACAGAAGAAGAAAGTACTTATGGATGGAAAACACATTTAAAATTCTGTGATCTGAGAAAATACCTGATGCTGAATCGAATTTACCTTTATAAAATATACACCTTAAGATTTTATTTTGTGCAATTTTTAATTTATTAATGAAGGAAGGCCAGGTACATGCCCAAACTGACACACAGTATATAAGATGAGGGTAACATAAGGTATAATAGATGCTTATCATTGATTCGGTAGTCAGATGGTTACGTACCTTGTATAGTATGCCACACATCTTTGATAATTTTGAATATACATTATTTATATGATAGTTCCAATTTAAATTTTCGTCAATATGAACACCCAGGAATTTAGTATGTGTCACATTGTTTAACGTTTCGCCTTCTAACAGCAGTGGTGGCAGATGGTAGTCTAAAGATCGATTCTGGAAGAGGATATAATTAGTTTTGGCAATGTTGAGTTTTAATTTATTATTTTTAATCCATTGATTGATTAGTTCTAGTTCTGTGGTTAGGTTTATATGCAAACTAAGTATATCCTTGTCGCCTAGTAATAGATTGGTGTCATCAGCGTATATAGTATATTGTAGTTTTGAGCTGGCGTTGGTAATGTCATTTATATAAACAAGGAAAAGTAGTGGTCCTAATATTGATCCTTGCGGAACACCTTTAGATATGCTTTTAAGGGAAGAATAAATATCATTACAAAAGACGGACTGATATCGGTTGCTCAAATAGCTTTCAAAAAGCTGCAGTGGTACACCTCTAATACCAATATGCTTCAGTTTGTCTAATAAAATGTGGTGGTTCAAGGAATCAAAGGCTTTGGATAGATCAATAAATACACCAGCTACATGTTGTTTTGATTCTAGGTGCTTGTATACATTGTTTGTAAATTCTACTATTGCAGACTCTGTGGAGTGATTTGCACGAAAACCATGTTGATGTTCAGATAGAAAATTATGTTTTTCCAAGTAGTTCAACAAACGAGTTGCAATGACTTTTTCAAATATTTTGCTGAAAGCTGGTAAAACTGAGATGGGACGGTAGTTGTTAATATCATTCTTACTGCCTGATTTATGTATTGGAATTACTTTAGCTATTTTTAGTTTATCTGGGAAAATCCCTGTTTTTAATGAAATATTAACTATGTGCGTTAATGGGTTTAACAAGAAGGTGGATGTGTGCCTTAAAATTTTAGGTGACACTTCATCATAGCCGGGTGAACTAATATTAAGGGCCTGTAAATAGCTTTCAATTTCTGTGGGACATACAGGAGGTAAGTACATAGAAAACGTAGGAGGGTTAACAAGGTAGTTACGGTGGCTACCATCTTGTATGTGATTAAGTGTTATACCTGCTTTTAGGAAATGATCATTAAATTTACTAGCGGTTTCAGAGCAAGGTGGTATTAATTCTATTTTATGGTCATTACTAGTGTGAGAATTTCTGCCAAGTATAGAGTTTATAGATTTCCAATGTGATCTTGGATTACCTTGGTTATCCTGTAATTGATTTTTTAAATAATTACTTTTTGCTTCTCTTAAAACAATAGTTAGCTTGTTTCTATATTTCTTGTATGTTTCTTTATATGTTATTGGCCATTTATGTGCAAGTCTCTCAAGTCTGTGTTTCTCTTTAATGGAGTTTCTTAAGGCTAATGTGATATGTGGGCTTTTTCTTTTTACTATTTACATAAATTTTTCTTTTTGGAAAATGCTTTTTAAATAAACTATCAAATTCATTAAAAAATGCGTTAAATGCTTCGTTGGGACAGCTTAATTCAAATAAGTTACTCCAGTTAACCTGTGAAAGATCGTTGCCAAAATTATTTAAAGCGGTTTGTGTCAGAGGTCTTTTTATAATACTTATTGGGTGACTTCGTTTTGGAAAATTAAGCTTAAATTGAGAAACTACTGGATAATGATCAGTGATGTCTGTCCTTATTATATAGTTATGACAATTTAATTCAGCATGTGATGCCCAAATATGATCAATCAGTTTAGCACTCGTGTCAGTAATCCTGGTGGGTCTTGTAATTAATGGGAAAAAAGAAAAAGAGAACATTAAATTAATTAACTCAAACACAGAGGTATCATTACACTTTAACAAGTCCAGATTGAAGTCTCCAAAACATAAACACAGTAGTAGTTTTTGTCATTGGCTGCAGAAAGAAATTCATTCAAAGTAATTAAAAAATCATTTACCTTGCTTCTAGGAGGCCTGTAGGCACATATAAACAAAAATGTTTTGTAATTATTAATGCATTCCACACCTAAGCATTCAATGGATGGTTCAACAGTACACACACAGTGTGTGTGTGTGTGTGTGTGTGTGTGTGTGTGTGTGTGTGTGTGTGTGTGTGTGTGTGTGTGTGTGTGTGTGTGTGTGTGTGTGTGTGTGTGTGTGTGTGTGTGTGTGTGTTCTACAAGACAATGGATAATATAGTGAATGATAAATGGGTAATTTTTTTTTCTTTTTTGCTGTTCCTCCTTCTGGTGTTGTTATTGTTGTTGATAGTTATGCTTTTGTCTTTGTTGTTACTGCTAATGTTGTTGTTGTTGTTGTTGTTGTTGTTGTCGTTAATGTTGTTGTTGCTGTTGTTGCTGCTGCTAAGCACAACCCCTGACCCAGGAAATTCCCGAGAATTCCCTTTTCATCAAATTCTGCTTCTCTCTCTCTCTCTCTCTCTCTCTCTCTCTCTCTCTCTCTCTCTCTCTCTCTCTCTCTCTCTCTCTCTCTCTCTCTCTGAGTAACGTTCCAGTCGCCAGCTTCTGAAGTAATTTTATTTTGTGGTGCCATAGTAACTTCATTCAGTATCACGGACATAATCACCCATACTTATGCTGTGTGTGTGTGTGTGTGTGTGTGTGTGTGTGTGTGTGTGTGTGTGTGTGTGTGTGTGTGTGTGTGTGTGTGTGTGTGTGTGTGTGTGTGTGTGTGTGTGTGTGTGTGTGTGTGTGTGTGTGTGTGTGTGTGTGTGTGTAAATACGGGGTGCTTCCCAAACAATTTCAACCTCACACTCCTCATCATACTAATCCACTTAATTCATTCTTCTCTATCGTGTCCTTTTTGAGTGGTCTGTGAATGACGTTTCCTTATTGCACGTTGATCGTATTATGTCAAGCTTTCCTCCACTATTGATTTCATTCTTTTCACCTTTGACAGTCTTGCACTTGTTTATTTTTCGTGAATCCGCAATGTTTTTTCTACATTGTTTTTGTTCATCTTTTCGGGATCCATCTCTCGTTTTCTCTTAGCGTTTGATCAAGTTGCTGTAGTGAAGTTTCATTTCTTCCTCCAACATCTTTAGCTTGCCTTACTTACCTCTTGTGTAGTTTGTAAGCTTCACCTCCACAACATCTGAACCTTATCTTCCCCATTATTGAGCTCTACCTCCGCCTCAATCTTTAAGCTTTACCTCATCATCTCCGAGCTTCACCTTCTCATCTCTAAACTTCACAACACCTTCAAGCTTGACTTACTCTATTTTCTTCAAATCTTAGTGTTCCCATTTATATGCCTCACCACCACTTCTAAAACAACATATCTGAGTTTCACTTTCACCAGCTCTAAAATTCACATTCTTTCTTCTCTCAAAACTCCACATCCTATTCCACTTCCTATTTTATCTCTAAGCTTCGTCTTTCCTTCCTGAAACTTCACTTCCTCCTGCATCTCCGCTTTTCATCACATCCCTATGTCTCTCTCACTCTCGTCCCTAACATGCATGGATCAACTTTCCCACCTTTCCTTCCTGCTTAAACTTCCTCTTAATCTGATATTGCATTTCATTCCATAACTGGTTGTCTGTAATTATTTGCCCAAACTTCTAACTTCAGAACATTCATTGCAGTAGTCAAGCGGAACATGTGAGCACAGACGTCCATGACCTTCAACTCCTGAGGTTAGATTATCCAACAATTTTCTTTTCCTAATATTCACTCGCTGCAAGCAACAATTGCGCATGAGTTTCTGAGTCAGACCCTTTTTTAAACCGATAAGATTCTTGAAGGCCTGGGTTATTAATTTCTCTCTGGCATCTCTCCATGCTTATTACTTGTAATAGCCACTGTTATTGCTTTCAGTTACATCACCACTCTCTCTATGTTCCTTTGCAAACCTTCCTCTAATATGAGCCCCACATCACCTCTCGCGGTTCCTTTTCATCCGCGTTTTCTAGATAAATAAATGTCATAATTCCTTTCATCGTCTTCTGCATAATTTCTTTAACTACATAACTGCGTCAACTTCTCTTTCCTTTGCCATCATGACACTGCTCCATTTCACCTTATTTGGTCTTTCCCTAACTGTTTCTACCACTCATTCAGATTATTTAATTTTTGTCAATTCCATTTGACAAAATTCCTCCCCTGTGAATTTTCTGTATTGCGATACGTTTCCTGCTAATCGTATTAAAGTTGCTTCTGATTTTTTTTTTTTTATTTATCCGATATTTTCAATCGTAAACCTCGGTTCAACAGTGTTTATGTCCACTAAACCTTACTTACCATTGACATATTTCCATTGCACCAAGGAAATGGTTATGTTTTTATCAGACTTAAATCCTTTTACCTTTCCTTTTCTTACAGACAAAGTTGTTTCATTAAATCATTCACAGTTTCGTTTCTTTTTAGTGACGTTCATTATTTTTTCTATATCAAATTTCATTGCCATCATCACTTCTGACACGGACTTTCATATGATATTCCTTATCTCTCTAATTATCTGTACAAATTACTTCCGCTACTTTCGTATACGAGTACATATTCAGTGCTGAGAACAATACCCACAACAACGAGAGACAATAGGTAGTAAAGAAATATCCATTAGGAGTCACAGCGTAGAACCTAAAGTACCAAATTTCAAGACAATACCCATTGCAAGTAAGATCAAGGTCAATGCTCCAGTAACATCCCACACTCACTCCTACCGTGCTTAGCGTTTTCCTCAATGTGTGCAGGCCTCTGATATCCTGACAATATCCTTTTAATAACTGACATGCCTCTCCTCTTCCTGCTGTCTCGTTGCACAAGACTTTCTTCTTTTCATCTTTCTTCTGTCCACCTCTCTAATGCAAGAGTTAACCAGTACTCTAAATCATACATACATTTCTCTGATAAACTCTGGAACTCCCTGCCTGCTTCTTTATTTCTATCTTCCTATGACCTGAATTAATTTAAGAGGAAGGATTCAAGATATTTATCCCTTTCTTGTGGCTAACTCTCAAAGACCTGCACGGGAACTAGCAACTAAGTGGGCCTTTTTTAAACCCTTTATTTTGCCCTTTGCCAGTTTTCCCCTCTTACATAAAAATATATTCTCTGTAAATCACTGGACTTAACATTCTAGAAAAGCATTAAACACAATGGAAATAAGAGTAGTAAATGTTTCACTTCAAACCATAACTGCATCAAAAGCAGAGAGTGCCAAGAGGAATAACAAAGACTACTCCATGAAATGTCAGTGCAGGCGACAGATGAAGCCTCATTTAGCTAGTGGTGAATTCATGCCATGATAAGTAATTGGTACGTTTTATTGAGTACTTTATCCTGTGTTTTTCCTTGTAACGGTGAATACTTCAAGCATTTTACTGAAGATTTGCAAAAAAAATTTATCAGAGAGAGAGAGAGAGAGAGAAGTTGCAGTAAAGAGAGATAGCAAAAAATATGTAGCAAAAGAAAAAAAATAAAAAGTTGGAAAGTTAGCGAAAGCAAATTGTTAATTCATAAAAGAAAGTGCATTCATTATACATTTCTTTTATCTTCGTCTTGTGCTTTGCCATTAGATTTTTTAATGACACACTCCTACTTCTTCTTTAATTCTCCTTTCAAAGCTTAAATCTTTACAGTAGTTTACGATACAATTGCGTATTAGGACTCGAACATTTCTTTCATTCCTTCTCTTCCTTCCTGTGTCCGCTCTTTCCTTTCCGTTTATAAATAATGTTTCTTCCTTTCTCCACCTCCTTCCTCCCCTCTTATGATTTTTTTATTTCTATCCCTATTTCCTTCCTCCTATCCTTCCTTCCTCCCTTCGTTTTCCATTTCTCAACCTTCCGCCCTTCTTCAGTGTCGCGTTTTCCTTTACCTTCATTCTCTCATTCGTCCAATTCTTCTTCATACAGTTATTATTTTCTTTCCTTTCTCCGTGATAAATCATGAGAGAGAGAGAGAGAGAGAGAGAGAGAGAGAGCTTCCATATGTATCATTTGAATAGAAATATAAACTTTCCTTCTGTAGCAGTCAAAAATTATTCTCTCCCCTCTTCCTCCTCCTCCTCTTCAGCCTCATCCTCATCCTCATCCTCCTCCTTCTCCTCCTCCTCCTCCTCCTCCTCCTCCTCCTCCTCCTCCTCCTCCTCCTCCTCCTCCTCCTACACTTCTTTCTTTCCTATCATCTCACTTTTCTTTTTCTTCTCCTTCTTTGTCTTTTTCCCTTCTTAAATTTTCACCAACCTCTCTGTTATGTTTCTCTGGCGTTTCCTCACAGTTAAACTAACTATCTCCCCTTTCAGTCTTGCTCTATTCTTCTTTTCTTTTCTTTTTCTCTTTTTCCTCGTCTCTCAACTTCACTGTTTTCCGTTTTCCATCTCCTTTATTTATGTTTATTTCAACTAACCTTCGTTGATATATGTCACCTACCTCACTTTCTTTTTACCTTTCGTTTGTTCTTCTCTCCATATTTTTGCCTTCTACAGCTTACCTTGCCTTTTTCTCATTGTCTCTTTTCTTCTCTTCCTTCTTTGTTCAATTTTCCCGCTTCTCTTTTTGTTTTCTTTCCGTTTTCCTTGTTCTCTGCTTATCTTTACTTTCCCATCTTTTGTCATCCCTCCCTTTTCTACTTTTCTCTTCTCTATTATCTGTTTCTTTCTTCATTTCCTTACTTTCCTTTGTTTTCTCTTCTTCCCTTCCTATCCCTTTTCCTAATACTCCCTTCTTTTCCCTTCTCCTACTATTCCAAACACTACTTTCTCCTCTCTTTTTCTCAATTTTTTTTCTTCTCTCTTCCTCTTCGCCTCTAATGCCTGGGCGGGGCCGCTGCTGTTACAAAGAAGAGTAAGGGATCTGATTATGATAATGTGCACAAGGAGGATTTTGAGTGAATAAAACACGAGGAGGAGGAGGAGGAGGAGGAGGAGGAGGAGGAGGAGGAGGAGGAGGAGGAGGAGGAGGAAGAGGAGGAGAGGTAGGAGGGTTCGGAGGAGGAAGAGGAGGAAGAAAGGAATACGAAGAGAAGATATCATAACCAGTACTGACAACAACAACAACAACAACAACAACAACAACAACAACAACAACAACAACAGTAAGAAAGCACATTGGTGATGGTAATGGTTGTAATGATTCATTGTAATAAAAAAAAATAGAGGAGAAAAATAAAGAACAGTTCATAAGCTAAGATGAGATATGAGTTTTGACTAGAAGAAACTAAAGGAAAAGGGAAAGTTGTTAACCAAAATGATGAAACAGTGCGGCGAGAAACAGTATTGATATTGAAAATATAGAGGAGGAAGATAAATGTTAGCAAAAATGAGTGAGAGTCAGAGTGTGGTGAAGTATCATGAAATGCAACAAAGTGAATCTCAGTGTAGAGGAAAAGGGAACCGGAAAAGCAGAAGTGAAATATCAGAGAGAACGAACTGATTTCAAATGCAGTTAAAATCCGTGAAGAAAATGGACGAAAGGGGAACAGGAACTAAAGTAAATAAGAATGTATATATACATATTCATTCTTTGAGTATTATGAGACTTTCCTGAACGTATTGATTTAAAAGAACTAATTAATGAAACAGGGCAGAAAAATGGGAAAAAAAAGATGATCCGAAAATATATATATATATATATATATATATATATATATATATATATATATATATATATATATATATATATATATATATATATATATATATATATATATATATATATATATATATATATATATATATATATATATATATATATATATATATATATATATATATATATATATATATATATATATATATATATATATATATATATATATATATATATATATATATATATATATATATATATATATATATATATATATATATATATATATATATATATATATATATATATATATATATATATATATATATATAAGAACATAAGAATTACAGCAGAGCTAGAAGAAAATACTTGCTTGCCTTTTTTAAATGTGTTAATTAAATAGAGTGAATATGACGTAGTTATAGATGTATACAGGAAAAAAGAAACCTTTA
>NC_059301.1:1798761-1801261 GCF_017591435.1 Portunus trituberculatus
CCCTCAAGAAATGAAAATGGAGATCTCAAGGCGTACTCAAAGAGTGTTCCTTCAGTATTTATTTATTCAGTATTGCAGTTGTTGTGAAAACTGCATTATATAGATGTTTTATATAAAACCACCAGCCTCGTCTTTTCATCCAAGCAGCCGTCTTGTGCTCCTTTTGTGCCCCGGCTCAGCAGGTCACGTTTTTCGATTATCATGCTTCGTAAGATTAATGATCTTCATGCTGTGCATTTTTATGCAGCTAGATCGGTTTACCTTCATTCAGCCTCTGTCGTTAAGCTTTTCCTACCAGCGTCTTATCAATGAGTAATGATGAGCCAGTGAAGATGCCAATAACGCATCTGGGGAATACTATTCAGCACCTCAGTTGATGGAAAGGGTAGCTCGGACACTTATGTCCTGGTGACGGACAAGTGGAGCTAAAGAGACGAGTTATGTGTGTCTGTCCTTCAGGATGACGACAGTTGGCATCATCTCGGCCAGATTGTATGTTCTATTGGCCTCGTGTGGTCGATGCACGGAAGTTGTCCCTATGTACAAGTCTGGTGCGGTAGTCCTCTTTGTGGCAGCTTTGATTCGTGAGCAGATCTTTCTCAGTGTCTATAAGGAATATCATTGAACATCAGAACTAATTATCTAAAAGTAAATTTTACATTTCAAAGTACAAATTAATCAAACATTGCAATCTCGATGCTGCACTTCGAAAAATATTATCCCAGTAACAACATCTCGCCAACTATTTTATCCGCTCATAAATTTTGATGATTAGCTCTTCGATGCATTTAAGGTTCAACCCAAGTCAATTTTCAGAAAAAAAAAGTAGTTCCCAATGCCCAAGTACTCAAGCAAGGAATTGTATTTAACTCGAGCCTTAAGCCTGGTGTTGTCTGTTGCATGGCTGACGGATGACGTTTGCCTCGGTAATTTGTTTTTGCTTGATGAAAGATAAAAGCGAATTCTTAGACTTTTCTCGCAACTTTAGGTATCCAGTAACCGTGTTTGCTTTGTTTGTTCTCTCCTGTGACTTACTATACTACGTATCACTCTTATTTCTAACAAGATGTTCTGTAACCTTACAACAACTTTTGTACTAAAATACCATAACCATTCAAGTCCCACAATTTTACAGTATTACCACACTTTTAGTTCCCATTGCTTCAAGCAATCCAATATTGATGATTTCATCTCCCCACATGCCATCCACTTGAGGTCCACAAACCTACCCTCATAATACGACAGTGCGCTGAGAGCTAAGTCCTGGAAAGTAAGAAGTGCTTTCCTTACTCGAGGCTTCAAGGTCAAACACTCGATGCTACTTAGAGGATAATCAGCCTCCTCCCTTCCTTCCCAATGCACCGCTCCTTTATGGCCAAGGTAAACGAGGAGGGACGAGGAGAGACAACGATAAACTATGGCGTAGAGGTGCTCATTTGCTTTCCCTTTGGCGTTTCATTAGCGGGTTAAAAGACAAACACAGTATCACAGAATTGAGTATCGACTATAACATCAGAGCTACGCCAGTCTGCTTCCTCTGTCTGAGTTCATTCATAAACAAACCTGAGAGAAGGTTGGGCTGATTTGTAAGTTTCGCTCATCTGTTCCATCATGAAATCACAGTCGAGGAGCGCAGACTGGTATGTAGAGCATCTAATCTCCACTTTATGGAAAGCGTGAGAATTGTAGTAGCTAGTCTGCTTCGCTCGTCCTTTTTTCATCTCTGCTGTGAATTAATCTAAAATAGGGAAGCATTAGGCCTACCCGAGAATTTAATCGGCTTTTGTTTTCAGAGGCCTTTTCTCCTTCCTTTATGGAGCTCTACTGAGGGAAACTATTCTGGTCTATTTTCAGCCCTTGGCTTGACAAGGTTACGTAAAGTAAAAAATAAGATCTAGTCTCAGATGCACAGTGAAATCAGCTCAGACTTTAGAACTAATCATGTCTAAAGCCTGAATGTCAATCTACTTTGTTTATTCTTATTATTTTCCATTATAGCAGTGTTCTGGATAGTACATGACAAACAAACAGATTTCACCATATTTTGTTCACATGCAGAACAATGTAAAACAATGATTGGCATGGTCACAGAATGCATTATGAAAAAAAATATAAAATAAAATGCGAGGTGAATTTGTATTTTCTAGGCAGCAGAACTCTTTGACTTAGAGACTGCAATACAATAGTAAGCTGTCAGTGAGTATGAGAAACGTGGTCAAACAGCGAAAACTAACAAATCACGAGGCAATGTAATATGGCAGTACGTATTTTAAAAACGAAGAGTAAACAGCAACTTACGCGTACATGCTGAATCAATTGTGGTAAGCTATATAGCCTGCCTTATGTAGAGAAAATATTCAAGATGGACGTAAAGGCGAATGATTTAAGTATCCTTACCTTTCCATACAAATATTAAAACCATGATTCTGCAGAGCGTCAGTATTGTTTGTTAACCATTCACGCGTTACAAGGCAAGAACTGCGTTGTAATATTGAAAAGT
>NC_059301.1:1803761-1806261 GCF_017591435.1 Portunus trituberculatus
CACAAGGTTCAGCTGTTGCGTTTCATGCAGTATGTTCCTCGACGCTGATGTTCTGTGTATAGCCTCACACATGTGGCTGGCAAAGAGCAAATGCCTCCTCACGCTTGAACATCATGGCTACGTATCCCCTGCAGTATCGCCGAGACTCACCACCGCTAGTTGTAGTTCACATTGTCAAAGTCAAGGGAGTGAGTGCCTCCTTGTACCGCGCTAACTCTCTCTAAACTGAGTGTCAAAAGGAGCTGTAGAATGATATTGTCCAGCCCTGAGATCGTTGAGGCTCCATTTAGAGTAACACCTGTGGAACATTCACTGCTGGAGTCTCTCTCAATGGAGGCCCTTCAGTGGTGATAGTGTCCACGCGTGGATTAAAGCCGCGGCAAGCAGGTGGCAAGAGACTCTCCCCACCTCGCCAAGGTTCTCAGGGCTTGGCATTGCTCACTAGCGTCCTCAGCGTTAATTTCTGTTTGTAATTTGGTTTAATTTCAATCTGTAATTAACTGTTGGATCTTGGAACAGTGTAATGAGGACAATCACTTTAAATTAGAGAGAGAGAGAGAGAGAGAGAGAGAGAGAGAGAGAGATAGAACTGAGATTTCTGTCAAGGTTGCTCTTTTATCAAAACCATTTCGTCGCGGGCTGTAAGCAGTGAATGATTAAATTGTTATGACCTGAAGCACTCAAGGCCAGTGGCACGACCACCACCACCACCACCTCCGCTGCCGCCACCACCGTCACTGTCAAAACAATTCTCTCCTTTCCTTTTCCTTTCTCTCAACTCTCTTTCACCACCCTTTCCTCCTGAATCTCTCTCTCTCTCTCTCTCTCTCTCTCTCTCTCTCTCTCTCTCTCTCTCTCTCTCTCTCTCTCTCTCTCTCTCTCTCTCCTCTTCACGCCTTCTCCATTATCCTCCATCCTGACAATCCTTTCTTCCTCTTCCATTTTCTTCTCTCTCTCCTTCCTTCTCTCCTTCACTTTCTATCTCCTCCATCTTTTCTCTCCGTTTCCCCTATCTGTATTCCTATTCCTTAAACTTTCCTTCGTTCACACCTCATTGTTTTCCTTCCCTCTTTGCCTCCCTCAAGTCCCGTTAAGCCAAAATATCCGTCGAGGGAGTCGGTATCAAGCTCCCCGAGGGTCTTATTGTGTCTGTCCGACGATCTCCACGGGCAAGGAAGAAAAATGGGAAGGAAAATGGAGACTTTAGGAAGAGGGAAGAAGATGAAGGGACACTGTGAAATTATACATGTGTAGAGAGGGAATATAGCACACAAACGCTGATAAGCTATAAGATTAGTTTATTAACCACAATGATTACAAGTCATAGTATACAAAGAAAGTTTAAATGGTGCAGTAAAATAAGAAATGTAAATATATATATATATATATATATATATATATATATATATATATATATATATATATATATATATATATATATATATAAGCCTCTTTTTATTTTTCGTAAATTTTTTATAGGAGACATTACTCTATGTAATATTTGCGACCTATATTGACAAGCAAACAACGTATGTGACTCTTGGTAAAGATAAGAAAGAAAACGAAAACTCAAATGAAAATCCTCTTCAACTTAAAACCATCTACAAAAGCGGTGGGCTGTGAAATAAAAATTAACATACAAGGACACATGACAACACACACACACACACACACACACACACACACACACACAGAGAGAGAGAGAGAGAGAGGGGGGGAATAAGAGCAGCTGACGATAATTGAAGCTTCAGGAAACACGCGTGCCCGGGTCGCCGTCACCAGGATCTGTCGAGTCACAGCACAACACAACCAGGCCAGACTGAGAGGGAGCATCTGCCTCAAAAGCACCTCTTGTCCCTCCCTCCTTCCCTCCTTCTAGACTTCCTCTGCCTCTCCCTGCACTTCTCACCGCTTTTGACAGCCTCCATGCCCTCTCTCCCACTCTCTCCCGCTCCCTGCTGCCTCTCATCGCCTCTGCAAAGTACACACACAACTCGGCTTGAGAAACTTGGGCTGCAGGAAGGGAAAAGAATCCATAAAACATGATTTCCATCCCAATAGAGATTCCATTAAATTAATTCCACAACTCGCCAAAGAGACGTTGACGTTCTCCCGACTTGGTAGTGCGGAGTTTTCTTGATCAGGAGAAAAATTCCTTATCTAGGTGGACATGATGCCTCAAGTTGGTGAAGTTTCTTTGCTCCTCCTCCTCCTCCTTCTCTTCCTCCTCCTCCTCCTCCTCCTCCTCCTCCTCCTCCTCCTCCTCCTCCTCCTCCTTTTGCTGCTGCTCCTGAGGCTTCTCTCTCTCTCTCTCTCTCTCTCTCTCTCTCTCTCTCTCTCTCTCTCTCTCTCTCTCTCTCTCTCTCTCTCTCTCTCTCTCTCTCTCTCTCTCTCTCTCTGTGTGTGTGTGTGTGTGTCTGTCTGTCTGTCTGTCTGTCTGTCTGTCTGTCTGTCTTTCTGTCTGTGTGTGTGTGTGTGTGTGTGTGTGTGTGTGTGTGTG
>NC_059301.1:1811261-1833761 GCF_017591435.1 Portunus trituberculatus
GGAACTCCCCAAACACGCGAAGGATGAAGCATACAAGGACGGATGAAAAAAGAAAATTAATACGGGAAAATGTTTTAATGTTTCTAATAACAAAAAAGTGTGAACCTTCCAAGGACAATTTCTAATGTTGAGATAGTTGCAACGTCTGTACATACATATGACCTCGTTACCTACTGTTTGCTCTTGGCGCAGCGCAATTATGTAAAGGAAACAAATAATGATTATTGTGTAAATGTCAACATAACACGTGAGAGAGATTCGTGTCATGTTTATTTTGTGTATAGTCAAAATAACTTAAATATTTGCAGTGAAATTTACGTTACTTTTAAAAAAGTAACTCATTTCATTTAGATCGTGTGCCTTCTAAACAATCACACACACACACACACACACACACACACACACACACACACACACACACACACACACACACACACACACATACCTAACACAAACAAAACAAAATATCACGTATATTCCTCATGCGCGTCGCTACTATTTTTCAAACACTTCGAAGCTTTAGGATTTTGCGTTTGTTGATACGAAACAGATCTGAAGGATTTGAACACAACCCCGTTCATTTATATAGTCAACGAACTGAAAATTGGCGTTGTGTTTTCTCTATCATTGCATCTTGTTTCCTGTTGTTGAATTGCTCTCTGGTGGAGGAGGGAAGCCTATACACTGTAGTTTACTATATCCTGCTCATTTTTATATCATTTCGACTTGTTTTTTTTTTTTATCTCAGAATACTATTTAATTATGCATATGGGCAGTAGAATAAAAAAGAGACTGATTTCATTGGAATGTTTCTAAAAGCTGGAAAGAAAATGGGATGTGTGTGTGTGTGTGTGTGTGTGTGTGTGTGTGTCATATCCAAGATGTTGCACAATTTCTCTTGTTACTGGTTATAGATACTCAAGCAAATTTTATTAATTTACCTATGAGTAATATTTATACATGAAACACATCTTGATACATCGCCGTCAAAATTCAAACACTACACAATCATAGATTCTTTTCCTAGTGACAGATAATAATTGCAAATTTTTATCTTCACTCAATATTCAAGAATTACTGTAATCTTCGTTCACAAAATGCACACAACGTTACTTCACTTTGTCATTGATTATTTATACATTCTTCCCATGAAAATTGTCAAAATATTGCGATATGGCGATTTACGCAATTAACACTTAATACAGTAGCACACCAACCATATTCAGTAAAAGAAATACATTACTATTATATTAGCGTCACACTGATTCAATTAGAATTCAGTAAGAAAATTTAACACACAACACAAGACAATCTCGTTCAATACAAAGTAAAATAACATGTGCATGTATCAAAATGATAAACATCCAATCATTTTCTCTCTTCCATTTTAATAATGAATTATTTGATTTCAAGGCTGCATTACAACTTACAAGTTCCACCACGTGCTTCCGTCCATCTCTCCAGCGGCCACCCTCAGGCTGGGCCTCTTGGAACCTCAGGTCTCTCTCTGCTATCTCTGCAGTCTCTGCTCTGCTGACTTCTCCCTCAATTACATCTACTAATATACCCTAGTGTCTGTTACCTTTCCTCTCAAAAATTCTTTCTTCCATGATAAGGACGAAATTCCCATATATTTTCACACACACACACACACATACACACCCGGTAGCTCAGTGGTTAGAGCGCTGGCTTCACAAGCCAGAGAACCGGGGTTCGATTCCCCGGCCGGATGGAGATATTTGGGTGTGTCTCCTTTCACGTGTAGCCCCTATTCACCTAGCAGTGAGTAGGTACGGGATGTAAATCGAGGAGTTGTGACCTTGTCCCGGTGTGTGGTGTGTGCCTGGTTTCAGGCCTATCCGAAGATCGGAAATAATGAGCTCTGAGCTCGTTCCGTAGGGTAACGTCTGGCCGTCTCGTCAGAGACTGCAGCAGTTCAAACAGTGAAACACACACACACACACACACACACACACACACCTAACCTTTATTCTGCCAAGACTCATGTATGCCTCACCAGCGTAGTCCTCCTGCTTCACCGCCACTCAACGGCAGCAGCTAGAGAATGTACAAAAAAGGGCATGCAGGATCATCCTTGGCCCTGCTTACACTAACTACGACCACGCCCTGACCACACTGAACCTTCCCAGACTGTCTAACAAACACCGAGAAGCCCTGTTGAAGCTGGGCAGAAGCCTGCTACGTCACCCGAGGCTCCGCCACCTTCTCCCCCCTGCCACCCCTCGCCCTGTCAACACCACCGTTCACAACAACGTCTTCATACCAACAAGAGCCACTAGAACCGACCGCTATAAAAACAACACCATACCCACCATGGTACGAGCCATAAATCACTAGGATAGTATACTAGACATAAGGCTCCCCCCCCTACTATGTATATTTTCAGTATATATGTACTGCAACTAGTAATAAACCGTATACTATTATTATAAATGTTATTATTACACACACACACACACACACACACACACACACAAACACAGTAATACAATTCACGTGTATGACCATATCCAATCAGGACATCAAGGCAGAGCTTGGTGTATAAGGGGAGAGTGAAAAGCGGGGATAAGCTCTCACAAGTCACCATGCTTTTCCACTCGTTTACACACAGCGTCCCACTAAGCGCAGCGTTTGGCACTACAGCCAAAATCTTTATCTCTGTCATTTTTCCCTCACCCAATCTTATTAAATGACTATAACGTTTTTCGCGTGGGGCATCTTTCCTTGCGCCTTCTTATCCTATTTCAAAACAAACTTGCTGCTTTCGTCCTGGGTTTTCTGTCTTCTCTATTCCCTTTTTTTCTACTCCATTCCCCTTTTTTCTTCCTTGTTTTCTTCTTATTTCGTTATTTATCTCTTCTTGTTCCATTTTCATGTAACGTAGGTTTATAACTTGTTTATGTGTGTGTGAGGTGTGTGGGTGTGCGTGGTTGTGTGGATGTGTGGATGGGTGGGTGGGTGTGTTCTGCCTATAGTAAAAAGCACCAGTATGGTATGTGATGAAATACTTTTTCGTAACGAGGTAAAAACATAATTAACGAGCCATTGTATCTTTCCTACGCGTCGTATTAAAAGCAAAAGAAATCAGAATTACATTTTGTGGAAACAGCCGCGCTTGTTGTGGCGGTAAAGAGTAAACAGATAAAAGAGCGGGAAAGCATAAGGCTATTCTTAGTGCAAAACACCACATTGAAGAGAGAGAGAGAGAGAGAGAGAGAGAGAGAGAGAGAGAGAGAGAAACAGAACAAAAAAAGAAGAGCAGAATGTAATATAAGGTTAAAAATCAAGGAAATGAAATAAATGAAAAATGAAAAGTAAGGAACTGAACAGAGAAAGAAAAAAAGCAAATGTTGATTGTGTTTTATAGATGCGTTATCTTGTGGATGGTTGGATCACATGAATCCCAGCTCTCTCTCTCTCTCTCTCTCTCTCTCTCTCTCTCTCTCTCTCTCTCTCTCTCTCTCTCTCTCTCTCTCTCTCTTTTCCGTCGGAAATATTTATTCATTTCATTCCTCTTATTTTCCATTTCCTCCTTCTCTTTTGTCAAGTTTTTCTGTATTTCCCTCTCTATTCCATTGAAAATATTTATTTGATCCATTTCCTTTTTTTCATTTTTTCCCTTTCTCTTTTGTCTAATTTTTCCTTCATTTTTTTTTTTTTGGGGAGGTTGGATGTGGTGAAGCCTCAACTGAAAAGTATATTAAGATACAATGACATTATCTGTTTTACTAGAAGTCAGCTTTCTCCTTGTTTTCTTGCTTGTGATGTTCTTTATTCATCAAGTGATTGCTATTGTTATTTTTTCATCGTATCCTTCTATTTTTTAATGATCTAACTATTTGTTAAGATGTTAGGTTGATATCCTGTTCAAAGTGTGTCACCAAGACATGACGGATGAATGGCAATCATTGAGTCAAAGTGATTTTTAAGTTTAACGGAAGATGGGAAACGAATATTACTCCTTAATTTACTATCACGTCAGCATTAATATCCTCGACCTTCCGACAAAGTAGAACTGTAGTATCCCACTCTTGGACTCAGTGGAACTGTAGCGTCCTATTGTTGAACCCTGTCATCCTACTTGCTTCCGGACCCAGCGTTGACAGTTGAAAGGATTGAATATGGAGTTATTTGTGTTCTTATCCAGTAATATCATGTCGATTTTCATAATGTTAGATCTCAAGTCATAGAAATACGGTATTGGAATCTGTTTTTTTTTTTTTTACCTTCTAAACATTACAATGCATCTTCTGGGTACTTAGAACGTATTGAAAGTCTTTTCCACTAAACACTTAGGAACATCAGAATATAAGAAGATAAGTGACAATATAAACCTTCGCAAGGCAACTCTTGAGTCATCAGAACTTATCACCATCACCATCGCCACCCATAAGTTCATCCTGTTTACTCTTGAAACTAACGCCTTTCAGTTTCAGTCTCGATGATCTTGCTCCACTAATATACATACAATTCAATTTATGGAGTGACAAATAAATCTTTCTTAATTCATGTAGTTCTCATTTGTTATGTAAGAAGAAATTACGTGTCTGCCTTTGCGGAAAGAATTAAAATGTTATACTCAATTCAGGGAACATTGGTGAGGAAATAAGCGGTGCTAATAATTTTGTTTTTACTTTACTTTTACAGTTATACGACATCCACGGCTTATGTGATATAAAAATGCACATAAATAGGTAAGCTTGTGATGGTGGAAGAGTATGTTTGTGTGGTGAGCTTAGACTGTGGGTTGAAATTGTGTGTGTGTGTGTGTGTGTGTGTGTGTGTGTGTGTGTGTGTGTGTGTGTGTGTGTGTGTGTGTGTGTGTGTGTGTGTGTGTGTGTGTGTGTGTGTGTGTGTGTGTGTGTGTGTGTGTGTGTGTGTGTGTGTGTGTGTGTGTGTGTGTGTGTGTGTGTGTGTGTGTGTGTGTGTGTATTTTATGCAGGAGGGAAACCAGCCAAGGGCAGCAAAATACTGAAAAAAAAGGTATACTTGAAGTCCAGTGGTTCTCTTAAAGAGCAGTAGAAAATTAGCTAAAATGAAGGAGCAAATGTCTTGAAACCTCCCTCTTAAAAGATGTCAAGTCGTAGGAAGCAGGCAAGGAGTTCCAGAGTTTACCAGAGAAAGGTGTGAATGATTGCGAGTAATGGTTAACTCTTGCGTTAGGAGTTGGACAGAGTTGGACAGAATAGAGGTGAGAGGAAGAAGAAAGCCTTGCGCAGCGGTGCCGCAGGAGGAGGGGAGGCATGAAGTTAGCAAGATCAGTAGAGCAGTTAACATGAAAATAGCGATAAGAGATAAAAAGAGATGAAACATTTCGGCGGTGAGAAAGAGGCTGAAGACAGTCAGTCAGAGGAGGGAAGTTGATGAGACGAAAAGCTTTTGATTCCACCCTATCTAATGAAACTGTGAGTGGAACCTCCCCAAACATGCGAAGAATACTCAATACAGGGGCGGATAAGACCCTTGTACAGAGTTAGCAGTTGGAGGGGCGAAAAAAACGCAGAAACGCCTCAGAACGCCAAACTTCATAGAAGCTGTTTTAGCAACAGATGAGATGTGAAGTTTCCAGTTTAGATTGTGAGTAAAGGACAGACCGAGGATATTCAGTGTAGAAGAGGGAGACAGTTCAGTGTCATTGAAGAGGAGGGGATAGTTGTCTGGAAGGTTGTGTAGAACTAATAGATAAAGGAATTGAGTTTTTGAGACATTGAAAACTACTAAGTTTTCTCTGCCCAATCAGAATTCTTAAAAAGATAAGAAGTCAGGCGTTCTGTTGCGTCCCTGCGTGATCTGTTGACTTCCTGAAGGGTTCGTCGTCTATGAAAGGACATGGAAAGATGTAGGGTCGGAGTGGATAGGGCAAGAAGTTTGGTTAAGATCATTAATGAATAACAGAAACAGGGTGAGTGACAGGACAGAACCCTGAGGAACACTACTATTAATAGATTTAGGAGAAGAAGAGGGGCCGTCTACGACGGCTGCAATAGAAGGGTCAGAAAAGAAACTTAAGATAAAGTTGCAGAGAAAAGGATAGAAGCCGTAGGAGAGCAGTTTTGATATCAAAGCTTTATGCCAGACTCTATCAAAAGCTTTTGATATGTCTAACGCGACAGCAAAAGTTTCACCGAAATCTCTAAAAGAGGATGACCAAGACTCAGTAAGGAAAGCCAGAAGATCACCAGTAGAGCGACCTTGACGGAAGCCATACTGGCGATCAGATAAAAGATTGTGAAGTGACAGATGTTTGAGAATCTTCCTATTGACGATAGATTCAAAAACTTTAAACAAGCAAGAAATGAAAGCTATAGGATGGAAGTTTGAGGGATTATAACGGTCACCCTTTTTTTAGGAACGGACTGAATGTAGGCAAACTTCCAGCAAGAAGGAAAGTTAGAAGTCGATAAACAAAGTTGAATGAGTTTGGCCAGGCAAGGTGCAAGCACGGAAGAGCATTTTTTTAGAACAATAGGTTGGACTCCATCCGGTCCATAAGCTTTCCGAGGGTTTAGGCCAGAGAGGGTATGGAAAATAATATTACGAATGAAATTTAATTGTAGGCATGAAATAGTCAGAGGGAGGAGAAGAGGGAGAGACAAGCCCAGAATCATCGAAGGTGGAGTTGTTAGTAAAGGTTTGAGAAAAGAGTTCAGCTTTAGAGACAGATGAGATGGCAGTTGTGCCATAAGGATAAAATAAAGGAGGGAAAGATGAAGAAGTGAAGTTATTGGAGATGTTTTTGGCCAGACGCAAGAAGTCTCGAAGGGAGTTTGAGTTTAAAAGATTGTGACATTTTCTTTTTATGAAGGAGTGTTTGGCAAGTTGAAGAAAAGTCTTGACATGATTACGGGCAGAAATATGAACTGGATAAGATTCAGGAGATGGAAGTGTGTGTGTGTGTGTGTGTGTGTGTGTGTGTGTGTGTGTGTGTGTGTGTGTGTGTGTGTGTGTGTGTGTGTGTGTGTGTGTGTGTTCGCGTTTGTTCATGTGTGCCAGTGGCATCAGTCTTTTTGGCATTTGATGAAAGACTTTTTCGTAACTAATAAAAACAAAATCAACTTCCGGGAAAGGAGGATGATCATGGTGAGGGTGTGTGTTTTTTAAGTACGTCCCGAGATGGATTCCTGCAGGCGTGCATGGGGGCGTGGGGAAGACAGGGCAAGAGACCGGGATAGTAGAGTGGGTGGATGTGTTAAACAAGGCGAAAACAAGAATGAGGAGCACCACGCGTGTGTTTTCATGGAAGATTATGTTTGTGGTCTTTGTTCTTCCACTCTCTCTCTCTCTCTCTCTCTCTCTCTCTCTCTCTCTCTCTCTCTCTCTCTCTCTCTCTCTCTCTCTCTCTCTCTCTCTCTCTCTCTCTCTCTCTCTCTCACACACACACACACACACACACACACACACACACACACACACACACACACACACACACACACACACACACACACACACACACACTTTACTAAAATAAACTTCTTATTGTTTTGCTTGAAGAAAAAAAATAACTCTACAAAAATACCTTTAATAGATTAACATTTTTTTTTTTTTTTAAGTGTGTTTTTTAACGATCTTTTTTTATGCTCTAACACGAGAAGATTCAGAGACTTTGTTGTTCGAAGTCTGATATCAACGTTGCAAAAATCAAAGTAAAATAATAATAAGTCTCATATTGGTGCAGGCGAAGCGTAAACTCATCATCTTCATTGACTGCCACGACTTTGCTTGCAGCCGAAGTTGAGGCATCTGGTCCCTGATATGATACAGGTGTCCGCGTCCGAGGCCCCCAAAATTAAAGGCCCGAAGATATTAAAGCGGAATGAAGTCCCCGCAGCAGAACCTAAAGTTTTAACAGCCCAGCGAATTTTAACTTTCACCCTCGTATTTCATGTGGTTCACGGCGGCAGGCTGAGATATTAGCGCGGCGAGGGAGGCACCGATGGTCAGGCACTCAGCTGGAAAGTGTTCCCGAGCCGGGGTATAATCTTTTCCCTGCCACTGTTAACATGACGGCCGCCCCTGATGCGCCTGTCGCCTTTTGTTGCCCGTCACATTATGAGCTTGTATTTTTCTTGGGAGGGTATTCGCCAGGTATTAGGAAAGAAGGAAAGATTCTCTCTCTCTCTCTCTCTCTCTCTCTCTCTCTCTCTCTCTCTCTCTCTCTCTCTCTCTCTCTCTCTCTCTCTCTCTCTCTCTCTCTCTCTCTCTCTCTCTCTCTCTCTCTCTCACACACACACACACACACACACACACACACACACACACACACACACTGCTGCCAACACCCATCTCTGCTGCGTGCTGAGTTCTGACGCTCCCTCTCCTTCCACCCTCAACACATGCTTTTAGGAGGCCCGTGTTGAGTGGCCAGTATGCAGCTTGGCTACATTTTTCTGTCCATATTAATGAAAACCGAATATGGGCCAGAGTAAAAAGCCTCTGCGGTCGCTCATCATAAGTCTGGGTGCTGGATGCGCGGAGACAGTATGCCATGTTTCTATTATCTTGATTTCTATGTATTTCGGAAGAGGAAGAGGAAGGTACAGCGTCATGACTTATTATTAGATTCTCTCTCTCTCTCTCTCTCTCTCTCTCTCTCTCTCTCTCTCTCTCTCTCTCTCTCTCTCTCTCTCACACACACACACACACACACACACACACACACACCAGGTGTTATACGCAATGCAATCTTCCAGTACATCATATTGAAGCAAAGCTTTATTCCACAAATGGAACTGAAATATTAACAGAAAAGTAAATTGATTAATGTGAGATCCATCTCTGTCATGAGACCTTGCCGAACATACGAAGCTGAGGAGGGGACGCCTCTGAGGTGAATCCTATTCATCTCAATACTTCAGTGGGTGTTTGGATGAACTAAATGGAATGGTCAATATTTTACTCGCTCCATGATATTGTCTGGTGGTGATTTATTCACCTGAATCAAAACGGTGTGCCCCAATAAACTCTTAATTCAAACATTACTTGAGTGTTTGGGTGAGTGTCCATCAGAAGGCTGAGATGATAGTGTGTTTGTGTTTTATTGAGAATAATATTTTTAATGTGTTTAGTTTTTGTTTTATCTTTTATATTGTAATGTTTAGTTTGAGTACAGGTATTGCCCTTCTACAAGAATTTTTCTTTTCTTTTATTAGAGTGGGACGAAGACGAGATTGTAATTTTTTCTATTACTTGTGGTTTTTGTCATTATACTAGTGTTGTTACCATTTCTACTACTACTACTACTACTACTACTACTACTACTACTACTATTACTACCGACCAACAGCAACAAATACTGTAATTAGAAAAATGACCTACTAAGGTATCCGTCCCAAACCGAGCCAAAAACGTTAGTCAAAAATACGGACAAGTGTCTAGAAACCTCTCTTTTGAATGAATTCAAGTCATAGGAAGGCAGAAATACAGAAGTAAGGAGGGAAGAGAAAGTGATGAGAAATAAGCCAAAGTTTGTTAGAGGAGAGAGAATTGATAAAACGAAAAGCTTTTTATTCTACCGTCTAAAAAAACAATATGCTGTTACTACTACTGCAATTGTTGCTACTACTACTGCTGCTACTACTACTACTGCTGCTACTACTACTACTACTACTACTACTACTACTACTACTACTACTACTACTACTACTACTACTACTACTACTATTACTACGACGACGACGGCGACGACCACGACTATACTCATATTCTTGAACGTTAGAGACCGAAGCCTCTCCTTCATGGCGGAGCTTGGTGAGACCTGAATTCTATCCCCATTGAGTGGCAGTGTCTTGTGTGGAGCCCTGAAACTACTCACGTGCCTGCCTCCTTACTCTTACTCTTTATTCCTCTTACCAACTCTCACTCCTCTTTCTTCGCAGCAACGCCGCAGTTTCGTGTGAACGGTATTCCCTTGGTTGAATGTATCGGCACGTTGGCTAATATTGATTTCTTATGAAGATATTACATTCCAATTTACCTCACAACCACCTCTCGTACAGCCCTTCTTGCTTCATACAGACAGGCTACATTATGAGGGCATCGCACGCCACTAGATTGCACGACAAGGACTTGCTGCTTCAGGTGATTGCTTCGAAGCCTCGTGAAACCTGTGAAGCCAAGCCGTAAGCGCCAGGCCTTAACCTCCCTGAGACTCACAAATTTATAAAGCATCAGTATTTTGGCAAGGAATGGAGGTATCTTGAGCGTATCGCAAAATATGATTATTTCATTAAATTCTTCCACGAAAATATGAAGAACGAGTGCTTTCAGGATAGTTGGTTGCCTGGTGATGGTCACGAACCCGTCATTTCTCCCTGCTGACTAATGAGAATAAGGTGTCTCCCGTCCTTCCATCGTCCATACCCGCAGAGGTTTCTGGAAACTTTAACTCAGCATCAGTAGAAGTTGGCATTCCCACCACGAGTATATAACCAAAAATTTCTTATTCTGTTAAGGGATTCATATCAGTGTGTGTGTGTGTGTGTGTGTGTGTGTGTGTGTGTGTGTGTGTGTGTGTGTGTGTGTGTTATAAGCTTACGCATCCCCACATATTTTTCTTTATATATATTACATTGCAAAAGTTCTCTTTTAATGTTCAATATCATCACCACATCTGAACTTGGCCTCCACACTTTGGCCTCCGCAATAATAACCTTATTGTCGCGCCGCTTTCAGCCTTCAATTAGATCAGTCATAAATAACCCCAGTCCAGTACCTGCGACCAGAGCACTGACACACAGCCCACGTGTCGTGCCGAGTGGAGTATGAGCCACAACGCCTCCTGCTCCTGATTGCGCCAAGAAAGCAGGCCGCTGTTTTTGGAGGAAATGCGAGAGAGGAAAAATGAATCGAATGAGTTGCGTGATCAGGAATTGTGTGACCTTTTCGTGGGAAAGTTTGTATGATTTCGTGTCGCAGTTTTGTTTTTTGTTATCATCATTGTTGTTGTTGTTGTTGTTGTTGTTGTTGTTATTATTATTATTATTATTATTATTATTATTATTATTATTATTATCATTAGTATTAGTAGTAGTAGTAGTAGTAGTAGTAGTAGTAGTAGTAGTGGTGGTATTGTTATCATTATCTTTATTATTATTATTATTATTATTATTATTATTATTATTATTATTATTATTATTATTATCATTATTATTATTATTATTATTATTAATATTATTATCATCATCATCATCATCATCATCATCATGATCATCAGTAGCAGCAGCAGCAGCAGTAGCAGCAGCAGCAGCAGCTGCTACTGCATTACTACTATGGTATATTGCATTTTAATACCATATGATCTTTTTGCAGAAGAACAATTATAAATCAGGGTTTTTACCTTCTTTTTTTTTTCGTTATTTAGAGGATTTTGACGTTTGGCTGGCACAGTGGCGGAGCGGGTGGTTGATGTTCTGTGTTGGTGGGTTTCAGCCCCGCTCATGTCTTTCATTTGTCAGACCTTACTGTCCCTGGGAGTAAGGGATGGAGTGGTGGAGTCAGCCAACAAGTCTTACTTCTGACTCAGCCATATCCTTAGGATGACTCGTGTCCCACGTGTATGAAGAAGTGCCATGGGCTGTTCATCATTCATGTGACGTGTAGTTATAACACATTCTCTCTCTCTCTCTCTCTCTCTCTCTCTCTCTCTCTCTCTCTCTCTCTCTCTCTCTCTCTCTCTCGTCCAAATTAATTTGAAGTTTCATTGGAATGACATCGGAAAGTAAGCGTGAAGGAACAACTTCTTGTTATGTTAAGATTAGAAAGCGTTACAGAGGCAAACAGTGCCGTCATGTTTTGATGCAGTTATTTTGGCACTTAGGACACGCGACCATGATAACGGTGTCACTCAGCGATGTTTTCACCTGCCGATTTGTTAGAGTATTCCCGTTCTTCATAAAAGTGTGTATATACTCACCCGAAACATGAGTTTTTACCTTGGCTCGGCCTTCGTCATATATTATATTCTACTGATGTAGACGAGGCTTTTAGCTGTTACAATTGTTTCTAGTATGTCCATGTCTTGCATGGCACGTTGTTCGAAGATACCTGCCCGGTATTAGATAACATGACGCTACGATGCTAATCACGGATTTGCATCATGCGACGAGCAGCTTTTTGGGCGAAGTTCTAGTGTAGATTTACTCGGGTTTCTTATTGTAGTGATGAAGACATTTCTGTACAGTCACTACATGCATCTCTCCTACATATTTTGTGTCTACAATAGGGAAATTTGTGAAGTTGGCATCGCTGGTGAAGAAAAATTCTCATTCGGCGTTTACTAGATAGACTAATATATATATATATATATATATATATATATATATATATATATATATATATATATATATATATATATATATATATATATATATATATATATAGAGAGAGAGAGAGAGAGAGAGAGAGAGAGAGAGAGAGAGAGAGAGAGAGAGAGAGAGAGAGAGAGAGAGAGAGAGAGAGAGAGAGAGAGAGAGAGAGAGAGAGAGAGAGAGAAAGAGAGCATAAATTAATTAGTGAATGGTATGAATTAATTAAGGAATTACTGTTATATAATACCTTTACTTTTTATATTCGTACACATGATGCTGTGATGACGTCAAGCCATGCTCTCACTTGGACTGTGAATTAAATGCATTATATACTTTGAATAGTAGAAATGATAAGCATAATGTTCCCAATTTCCCCGTCAAAATTCGTACCTACTTTTATCAATGTTCTCTCTCATTGCATAAAATGTATTTTCTATTCTTTTCATGGCCACTTTTAATATGTTTTTTTTTTCGTTATTGTCCATTTTTTAAATCCATTATAGTTCTTATTTGCGTCCTTCACATAACGTAATAACTTTTTATTCTCTAACTTGAGAATACAAATCCTTATTTTATTCTCCACTGGCGTGTTGCACATCAAACCATTTTTCTTTTCGGATTTTCCATTCCCTTTTCAACACAACCTTGTGTTCAATCATTAACTGACGTCATCTACATGTACAATTTTTCTTTTGTATTTTTTCGTCAATTAATTTGCTGTCCACTGGCTTCTTCCAAACCAAACTTTTTTTTTTTTTCATGTCCACCGTTCCCACACCAACGTACTCTTAATCTGCACCTCAGTCTCACGCATCAAACGTCCTCTTGTCCCTAAAAGAAGCTACTACTGTCGACTCAGTGAGTGAAGTAACGTACGTAGGAAGCTGAAGACAACCAACTCAGCTGTAAACTGTCGCTTTATGCCTTGAAATCGACGAGGAGGGATGCGTCTCCCCCACCCAGGACAGTCATTTGTTTCCGTGCTGCCTTCCATTTCTCTCTGCTTGGGATTCGAGCCACCTACCTCTGTATTGATGGCGCTCCTATGTTGGGTGTTGGAAATATGGGGAGCGTTCGTCTTTCCTTTCTTGCTGGAACTTCTTGTTGGTGTGCTGTGGCTTTTGGTGTGATGTGGTGTGGTTTGGTGCGTTGTGTTGTTAGATTGCGTATACTTGTGGAGTGGGGTGGTGTGATGTGGCTCATGTGGGATTGTGTTGTATGGTGTTAAAGTTAAATACGGGAAGGGGGCTTAGGGCGTGCGTGATGATATGGCTTGAAGTATATAGAATAGTGTTACGTGTGACTGTTATGTATGTGTATGTTGTTGGAGTAAGTGTGGGGTGTGGGGTTGTGCTGTGGAGGGGTATCTATTTGTGGAGCGCAGTTTGGTGTATTCTGTTTAAGTATCGTGTTTAGGTGTGATGGTATAGTGTGGAGGGAGCATGGTGTGGCGTTACGTGGGACTGTGTGTGTGTGTGTGTGTGTGTGTGTGTGTGTGTGTGTGTGTTACGTAAGTGTTGGACTGAATATCATGGTGGTGTGTGGAGTGTACTGTGGTGTAGCGTATTTTCTGATGTTAAACCAAGTCCCTTTTTCAGAAACGCTTTGTTCTCTCACCACAACCATTCTCCAAGGCTGTAAGATTGATTGACAGGTTTCTCAGTACCTTTTCTCGCGTTAGCAATATATAAAACTTGTTAATATGTTACTAGAAACATACGAATTCCCTTGAAAACCACTCTTAATTAAACTAAAACCTTTCAAAAGTAGTGGATGTGCAGTCAAAAGTTTTTCTAAATATAGTCCTAAGTATCACAGAGAAGATTGCGCGTGGTGTAGTGTGATGTGGTGTTGTGAGACGATGGGCTATGTTCAATGGTGTTACTGTGGTGTGGATTGCGTTGGTTTGGGACTGGTTTTATGTATTATGGTGTGGTTAAGGTACAGAGATAAGTAGATGAAGATAGACAGCCACACGTATAGATAGAGAAAAAATAGAGACATTCACATACATAGGCAGCAGAGCTGGGCACTTCCGTACCGCGGTCCGCACCTCCACTCCTCCGTACCTGCGGACCAGCAAACGAGGTGCGGAGGTCCGAAGTGAGGAAAAAATTTTCAAAAGTGGAAGTAACAGGTACGGAAAGGCGACATTTTAAGTCCGTACCTTCGCACCTGAGACATGTGGGGAAAGACGAAATTTTAAGTCCGTACCTCCGCACCTGAGACATGTGGGGAAAGGTGACATTTTAAGTCCGTACCTCCGCACCTGAGACATGTGGGGAAAGGTGACATTTTAAGTCCGTACCTCCGCACCTGAGACATGTGGGGAAAGGTGACATTTTAAGTCCGTACCTCCGCACCTGAGACATGTGGGGAAAGGTGACATTTAAGTCCGTACCGTACCTTCGCACCTGAGACATGTGGGGAAAGGTGACATTTTAAGTCCGTACCTCCGCACCTGAGACATGTGGGGAAAGGTGACATTTTAAGTCCGTACCTTCGCACCTGAGACATGTGGGGAAAGGTGACATTTTAAGTCCGTACCTCCGCACCTGAGACATGTGGGGAAAGGTGACATTTTAAGTCCGTACCTTCGCACCTGAGACATGTGGGGAAAGGTGACATTTTAAGTCCGTACCTTCGCACCTGAGACATGTGGGGAAAGGTGACATTTTAAGTCCGTACCTTCGCACCTGAGACATGTGGGAAAGGTGACATTTTAAGTCCGTACCTTCGCACCTGAGACATGTGGGGAAAGGTGACATTTAAGTCCGTACCTTCGCACCTGAGACATGTGGGGAAAGGTGACATTTTAAGTCCGTACCTCCGCACCTGAGACAGGTGCAGAAAAGCGAAATTTTGAATCCGTACTTCCGCACTTGAGATTTTCAAGGAAAAAAAAAATAAAAGGCGAAAGTCCGCACTCCGTAGCATTACTTTCGGCCGTTTTTGGCGGTCTGTGCTACCAGGCATATTTTCCCGCCATTTGAGTGACGTCACTTATTCAGGTCTAAGCATGTCTCTCTCTCTCTCTCTCTCTCTCTCTCTCTCTCTCTCTCTCTCTCTCTCTCTCTCTCTCTCTGAGATGGTGATGATAATGATGATGATGATGATAATAATAATAATAATGATAATAATAATAATAATAATAATAATAATAATAATAATAATAATAAATAATAATAATAATAATAATAATAATAATAATAGTAATAATAATAATGATAATAATAATAATAATAATAATAATAAAGATAATGATAATAATAATATTAATGATAATAATGATAATAGTAATAATGTTACAATGACTTCCAGTTACTGCTATATATACATACATTATATATATATATATATATATACATATATATATATATATATATATATATATATATATATATATATATATATATATATATATATATATATATATATATATATATATATATATATATGGGAGCATTTAAATGAGAATAGATTAATTAGAGATACCCAACATGGCTTTAGATCAGGGAGGTCCTGTCTTACAAATTTGCTCGATATCTTAGAATATATTACCAAGGAGTTAGATGATGGAAATAGCATAGATGTTATATATCTAGATTTTAGCAAGGCGTTTGATAAGGTACCGCATAGGAGGCTAGTGTACAAATTGAGACTACATGGGATAGGGGTAGGTTAGTTGATTGGATTAGTGAATGGCTTTCTGATAGGAAACAGAGAGTAGTATTAAATGGGGCAATGTCTGAGTGGAAGGAAGTGGTTAGTGGGGTACCCCAAGGATCAGTGCTAGGACCTCTTCTTTTCTTGGTGTACATTAACGATTTAGATATAGGAATTAGTAGCAAAGTATCAAAGTTTGCAGATGATACTAAGATAGCATGTGCAGTACAGGGTGAAAAGGACAATTACAGAATACAACGAGACCTGGACAGGCTGATAGCATGGGCAGACAGGTGGCAGATGGAGTTTAATTCTAAAAGTGTCAGGTTATGCATTTAGGTAAAGACAACACAAACTTTAGCTATGAGATGGAGGGATGTTGGCTAGAGGCAGTAGAGGAAGGAAAGGATTTAGGAGTAGTGATAGACAGGACTATGAAATTTTCAAAGCAATGTTTAGAAGCAAGAAATAGGGCAAATAGGATCCTGGGTTTTATAAATAGAAATGTTAGTTATAAAAGTAAGGAAGTGGTGCGTAGCTTATATAATTCCTATGTTAGGCCCCATTTAGAGTATTGCATACAGGCCTGGTCACCCCATTATAGGCAGGATATCAACATGTTAGAAGCAGTTCAGAGAAGAGCAACTAGGATGATACCAGCATTAAAGCGCCTGGAGTATAGAGATAGATTAAAGGAATTAAACATGTTTTCATTTGAGAGGAGATGTATAAGAGGGATATGATAGAGTTATTTAAAATGTTCTCAGATACAAACTACATAGATGTGAGATCTTTCTTTACCTTAGAGGAGGAAGTAGGACTTGAAATCATGGCAGGAAGATTAGAAAGCAAGGCTGCAGGTTAGATATAAGAAAATATTTCTTTAGTCATAGGGTGGTAGACTTCTGGAATGCATTGCCAGAGAGGGTTGTAAATAGCACTAGTTTGACAATGTTTAAAAACAGATTAGAAAAGCACTTAAATTTATTAGATTTATAATTATGTATAGCGCTGCATGATAGTTTTTATAAGAAATTTATTATAGTTAAACAAGACATGATCCCCATGTATGAGGATCACAGATTGTAGAGGAATTCGCTGCAGGACTTAGCCCTGTTAATGGGCCAAGTATTTAGAATTAGTATATAATGTATTGTGTACTTGTAAGTGTATCTTTAAGTACTGATGACAAGGTCGCTGTGCGACTGATACAGGATAACCTAGATAGGCCCTGGTGGCCCTTTGTTATCGTATTATATATGTTATGTTATGTTATGTTATATATATATATATATATATATATATATATATATATATATATATATATATATATATATATATATATATATATATATATGGAGCTATAATGTATTTTTGCCTTGTATTTTGTTTTATTTTTTGAGGTGCGGACTACATTTTTCGGGCGCGCTTTAACCCCTTCAGTACCATGACGTGTTTCCATATTCATTGTGGTTACTGTCTAGTGATTTTATAAAGCTTCAGAAACTTATGTTGGTATTAAAATAGTGAAGATTCGGGCCATTAATCTGCTGACCTCCATAAACCCTTCCTAATGTCAATCAAATCGTCTAATCACACCCAAACCCATAATAAAAATACGTTCCAGTACTGAAAGGGTTAGTAGTTTTGGATACGGTACAGGAGGTGCGGAGGTGCGGTATCGGACCGAGGGAAAAAAATTTTGGCGCTGAAGTACAGGTATGGAATATCTGCGTTTCGAGGTCCGGAGGAACAGTACCGGACTACCTGATATCCAGTAACGCGCCCACCTCTGCTCTTAAGTAAAAAAAATATGGTCGAAGATACTAAAACCTTGCCTAATCCCACCTTGCCTTTCTTTTACAATATGATGTCTATTTGAAAAATGTGTTAGCCTGTCATTTGTTATTGACGTGAATAGTTTGTGTAATTGTGTAAGCAACTTAGTGAAGTTATACCCGTGTAGTTACATGACTCATCAACATCACTTTTATTCATGTACAAGGAAACAATAACCCCCTATTCGCCATTCCTCTGGTACATGTCCTGTATCTTGAATTCTATTAGAAATACAACATACAAATTATAAAGAATGGTTTTAGTACTTTTGATATATTTATTAACAATGTTATCATAAGCAGAAGCTTTGTCGTTCTTTAGTTTTGTAATGGCTTTCAACACTTCATTTTCTGTTATGGGATCATTCAGTATTTGCATTTTTCTTGACTCACGTACAACACTCTTTGGATCCATTATATGCTCATCAACGGAATTATTATCTTCCTACAACGTCTCGAGGTGATGATAAAAGTCTTCTAGTGTTAGTGCAGTCTTACATTTGTTAACATTTCTTTCCTTAAATATTTTCAGATATTTTTGGGGTCTTTATTTGGCCACTTTTCTTTCATTTTTGTTTTCTTCTTAGTCTCTCTTACTTTCACCACACACGTAACTAATCACACACACACACACACACACACACACACACACACACACACACACACACACACACACACACACACACACACACACACACACACACACACACTTCTTTAAACCACAGACACATACATATATTGACATCCACATTTGAACAGATTACTCGTACCTACTCAACTAAAATCTTCACCAAACACACACACAGACACAGATAGACAGATAGATAGATAGACAGATAGATAGATAGATAGATATTGACCACAACGAAATCTTTTCATTACAAAGATACTCTGAAAATATGGTCTATCACAAATGCTTTCCTTTAGAATTCATGAATGTCAAAATTTCATAAAACACAACACACATATCGTGTAAGACGCCTAAAACAAATCAAACCATCTTACACACACACACAAATCCCATAGAAAACAGTCCCGTAATATATAGCAAATGGCACACATCAAACGCAGTAAAACACATAAAAGCAAAAAAAGAAAAACACATTGCAGAAAGCTCAAATTACTAATAATATGCAAATAACTGGACGAAACACATTATACATAAAGCGTATAAAACACCTGACAATAGATAAAACGCATCTACACACAAAGCGCATGAAATAAACACACCTACAGCAACATACATGAACATAAAACGTAAAAAAAGTACGGAAATAAGTGATATGAAATAATTATACACTAAGCACATAGTATGCATTACACAAAATACAAACCTACATAAGTGTATGACATAAAGCATAAACAGCAAATGAAACACTCCAAACACTCAAAGCACGAACATACATGAGCTATGAAAAAAATACAAATAGAACACTCCAAATACGTATACAAAAAAAATATATATCATACATGAACTATAAGACATAAAGCACATAAAACAAATCAAACACTCTAAACTCACTAAGTAAAAAACGTGCATGAACTATATGACATAAAACACCTCAAACAAATCAAACACTCCAAACAAACACAAAAAGAAACATAATAACACACATGAACTATACACATAAAACACATCAATCAAATCAAACACTCCAAACACATAAAATATATCACACATGAGGGCAGCATATATAATTACTTAAATATTTCTAGTATTTCATGGATTATTGCACGTGCCTCATGACTGGAAATGCTATCATTAAATAGGTCTTCTAATCTGCTGGTATTATACACCTGAAGGGTATTTTCTGTGAGTCGACTATCCTCAACTACATGCCTTTCTGTTTGTATTTGGTCACAGGAGCACAAGCGCTGCTCCACAAGGAGGCGGCCACGGCCCCTTCTGTTCCAGCGGCCAGTCTCCACTGCGAGACTGTGGTCCGGAGCTAATGTGGACGAATCACGATACTATGATTGACATTGAGACTAGCTACCATGAATCACCCGTTAGTAGTACGGAAGCGTGTGAAAGATATGCTCTTGAATTCGTTTATTGCATGTCTCATTTTATAAATATCATGTACTTTAAAATGTGGATTAATTTCTTTATATACAAGGCAACGTGATGAGTCTGAGGCAGTTATAGCATTATGTACTTTGCCAATTAATGGAGCCATGCTGGGGACTTCATTTTCTAATAATTCTTTAATGAGTTTACCTATGTGAGTGTTTGCTTGAGTTGTAACTGTAATGGCAAATGACAGTGGATCATCGGGCATAGTGGATCTTTCAGACCACATCTTATGGAAAAACTTATGCTGTTTGTATCTAATAAAATCTGGGAGCGACGGGTAACCGGCCTCAGCATAGCACACTTGGTTTGAGGTTGTCCCTCTCACTCCTAACAGTTGCTTCAGTGACCAATTATATAATTTCATGATGGGCTTAATATCAGCACACACCCATGACTCGCATCCATACATGAGCGACGACATTATTGCAGCATCAAATACCCGCCGCTTGACAATGAAAGGCACATAATTATTTTTTGTAAGAAAAGACACATATCTTAAAACATGACATAATTTGTTCTTGGCATGGACATTAACAGACGAGGACACCAAGCCGTCACTCGTGAAGGGCGATCCAAGGTAAACATAGCTAGTACAGTGTTCCATCACTAGCCTCTCCACACGTATCGGCTCCGCGTCCCCGCCCTCACCGTTTATCACAAAAAAAAACCTTTGTCTTGCTGTTATTCACAATCATGCCGTATTCCTGACAGAACTGTTGGAGAATCTCTACCTTTTTAATCATAGTATGTCTAGCAGTTGACAATATCACAGTATCATCCATTAGTACAAATATGTGTAACCACCCTAAAAAAAAATTCGGTTATGCATTTCTCTTTCATTACTTTAATTAACTCGTTCACAAATATGATGAATAGAAAACAAGAGGTAGAGGAACCTTGCCTAACACCCAAAGTTGCCGTAACAACTGCTGAGCCCACAATACTTTCCGTTACCCGATACATGGATACAAGTGCCGCTAACATTGCTGAGCCGCAACCCAATTTCTTTAATACAGAGAACAACTTCTGTCGTGGTACCATGTCATACGCTTTTGAGAAGTCAACAAAGCCCACAAATAGTTTTATTTTATTTATTTTTTTTATTTATTTATTTTTTTTTTTTTCCTCCTTGCAGTGTCAGTCAAAAGTCTTAATGTGGCAATGTCCTCCAGACAGCCTCAGTGTTTCTGTGTTCCTGGCTGTTCCTAAAACCCCTTGAACCAACAAATTAATCTTTCACAACATAACACTATGTCATATAATTTGGCAATGCAACTAAGTACACTAATGCCTCTATAATTATGAGGATTCATTCTATCTACCTTTTTAAATATGGTAAATACCTTCGATCTGACCCATGATTGGGGATACTGTTGAGAGAAAATATTGTTAAATACAGTGGTCAAGGTGAGCATCCACTGGGCTGGCGGGAGCGAGAACACACTTGGATGAAGACCGTCTAGACACACACACACACACACACACACACACACACACACACGGTGTGGCGTAGTGGATAAGGTGGTGAGCGTGGGATCGGGCAGATGTCCACGCGTAGGTTCGAATCCCACCACGTACAGCCTTAAAACACTTTGCCATTTGTCGAGTTGTTTAAAGTTACCTACATGTCACCATGATACCCAGGTTCTAGGTGGTTACACTCAAGATGAGCTTGGGTGGTGATATGGGCCCTAATATGGGTACCACTATAAATAAGATTGCCTGCGCCACTAATGGGCGGAAGCTGAACAGCGCTTCACATACACTCTTCAAGTGTGCCTACAGGCGCTATAGGCCTTGCCGTAAAAAAAATAAAATAAATAAAATTTTTAAAAATTTTAAAAATTCTGATAACGCTCATCCTGAAACCATATGAAAAATACTTTAACATATAAGAAAACAAATTTTCTTCCTTTGCACAAAAATTTTATATAATAAAAAGTTCTTAAAACAATAAACAATTAGCAGTGTAAAGGTTTAACGAGTATGCTTAACCTTGGTCAGTATTTAAAGGAAAATATATCACGGTCTTGAGGAATTAAGTCGACTCTGTAGCTTCGAATGTCATTAATGCCTGAAGTCTATGTAGGGCTACTCGTATCTGGGAGAGTTCTTTAGTTACCTAACCCACCAAAGAGTAAAATTGCATCATATAATGTTTCCAATTAGAAAACAAGAAATATAAATGAAAGTAAGCAAAGTGAAGACATACATACAACACACTGCAATGAATGGACGCAGCAAGAAGAGAGAAAAAGGATATAAGAAAATAGAGGATATGGCTGGAGTGCAAGTTGGCGGATGGACGGATTTGTTTGGTGGCGGCAGATGGACGGATTTGTTTGGTGGCGGCGGATGGACGGATTTGTTTGGTGGCGGCGGATGGACGGATTTGTTTGGTGGCGGCGGATGGACGGATTTGTTTGGTGGCGGCGGATGGACGGATTTGTTTGGTGGCGGCGGATGGACGGATTTGTTTGGTGGCGGCGGATGGACGGATTTGTTTGGTGGCGGCGGATGGACGGATTGTTTGGTGACGGCGGATGGATGAGAGAGAGAGAGAGAGACAGAGATTGAATCGACAATAGAATAA
>NC_059301.1:1838761-1853761 GCF_017591435.1 Portunus trituberculatus
GAAAGAGAAAGAGAAAAGGGAAATGAAGGGGAGGAGTGAAAAATAATCAGAAATGCAAGGTTATATTAATAAAAGTAGTGAAATAAAGAGTAGAAAGAGATGAGTAGAGGTAAAAGAAAAGGAGTAAAAACAAGAATAGGGGATGAGTGAAAAGAAAAAAAAAAAGGAGGTGAGAGGTGATATTAATAAGAGTAATAAAAAGAATAGAGAAAGAAGTGTGAAAGGTGTACAAGAATAACAAATAATAAGAGTGAGAAATGAAAATAAGAAAACTGATAAAATGAAACTGGGAGGAAAGCAAAGGCGTGAGGAAGAGAAAGGAATAGAAGGATGAGAATGAAAAGGATCTGTAAAAGTAATATAGAAAATAGAAAAAAGGTAATAGAAAAAAGTAAATACACTGAGATGACTGACAGTAGAGAGAGAGAGAGAGAGAGAGAGAGAGAGAGAAGATAGGTAAATTAATACGAAGCAGAAAATGGCGAGTAATGAAAGAAGGATATGGCAAGAAAATAATACATTCTTTGACAAATATAGGGATTTAAAAGGTGGCGAGAAAGGATGTTAAATTGAAGATTATAGTGTATGGCAAGGCAGTGAAGCAGACTTGTTTGTGCTTAAATGTCATCTCACTGCTGGTGTGCAACTAGAATATTAATATTTTCTTCTTTTATTTCTGTTTGTTTATCTCTTTTTTTTTTTCACCGCCTACCTTGTATGTGGGAGTCACGTGATGAGTGTTTGTGCCTTCGTGCGTGTTGACTTAATTTGGAAACATACTCCTCCTCCTCCTCCTTCCTCCTCCTCCTCCTCCTCCTCTTCCTCCTCCTCCTCCTCCTCCATCTCCTTCTCCTCCTCCTTCTCCTCCTCCTCCTCCTCCCAATACTACTACTACTACTACTATTACTACCACTACTACCACTACTACTACTACTACTACTACCACTACTACTACTGCTACTACTACTACTACTACTATCACTACTACTACTATGACTACCTCCACTACTACTACCACCACCAGTGAAAACATTGAAAACAACAAAGAAATAATTTATCCTGTATCTGTTATCAATGGAATTTATTATTTTTTTTCTTTTGCGTGTTTTAACAAATATTTACTGATCGATCCATATGTTTTCCTCCTGTAGTTGTCTCGTGAGCAAAACTAATCGGCATGTCCCTGGATCTGTTGACTGTGGCCTCTCCCCCTCTATTGACACACTACTGGCACTCTAATACGTGTGTGTGTGTGTGTGTGTGTGTGTGTGTGTGTGTGTGTGTGTGTGTTCTTTCTTTCAACTTTTATTTATATATTTATCAATTTGCATTTCATTTATTGTATTTTTTTCATCATACTAGAGGAGCTTTTATTTATCTTTTTATCAATTTGCATTTTATTTATTTTTATCTTTTTTTTTTTCCATTATACCAGAGGAACTCCTATTGTTAACCTTGTCTCTATGAAAACTTACCCAGCATCGTGTTAACTTCTGTCATAAGGTAATTCTCTCACATATGCCATTTTGTATCAATTCATCACGTGTTTTTATTAGAGATTACTTAAAGTCGCCCCGCGCTTTAAATGTCTCTCTCTCTCTCTCTCTCTCTCTCTCTCTCTCTCTCTCTCTCTCTCTCTCTCTCTCTCTCTCTCTCTCTCTCTCTGTGCGTGTGTGTGTGTGTGTGTGTGTGAATCTTTTGTGCTTTCTTTTTTTTTATTTTTCTATTTTTCTACTTTTTATTAGATTATTTTGTGATCTCCAGATAATCACATTGATCTCTCTCTCTTGCTTCAATGATTGTTCTTTCATTTATTTTTTTGTATTTATATTTTATTTCACCACTTTATTTCTCGTTAGTTCTTTCCTTAATCAATTTTTATTTTCCTTGGATTTCACTAATGGCTCACGCATACATGTCCTTCTTTTATTGTCTGTACGTATTTTCTGCGCTCTTCAGTATTGAATGAAGTAGTGTATAGTATATGTGAAAAAAAGTTTACCGTGTTTTTTTTTTTCTATAATTGCGTTGAGTTATTCAATGATGCGATAAAACAAACCTAATTACATTTCCCGTTGCATTTTCTTTTTTATTGCTCTGTTTCCTAATATATTTTTTTAGAGGTTTTTCAATCTCTATCTTCATTATCTATCTTTTTTTTTTTTTTGTTGTTGTTTTTAATATAATGATAAATCTTAGCAGTATTTTTATCTTTCACTATATTATTTTTTCATATATTTCGGTTCCTTTCTGTTAATCTTTTTCTCCTCTTTTGCGCAATTAATATGGATTTTCGTGTTTACTATTGTACCTCATATGTTATTTCTTTATGCATTTCTTTAATCTCCTTGTAATGTTTCATATTTTCGTGTTGTCCATGCAATTTTACTTTTGTTAGAATTTCTGCAGTTTCTTTTCTTTTCTTTTTTTTTTTTATTCTTAACAAACACACAAATTGTTTGCGTCGTTCATGTCTCTCTCTCCATGAACAATGTTTACTTTGTGGAAAATTCTCATAGTAATTTTTCACCAGTTTTCTCTCAGTGTGTTCCCTCCTTTGTTTACTGCACAACATATTTCACTCTTTTTTTCTGAATCCTATTGCTTTTTGCGTTCTTTCATTTACTATTTTTCCCCATTTCTTTCAAGTTTGTTTTATATCAACACAAAAAAAAATCAATGAAATTTACATATATATTTTTTTTTCAGTCTTTTTGTTCCTCAATCTCCTTTTTTTGTTGTTGTTGTTGTTGTGCAGGTTTACTCTCTTGTTTTTAACTTATCCTTTACATTACATGAAATTTATGTAATTATGAGATACTTATGTATTTTCTTTTTTTCTTTTTTTTTGGGGAGATGGTGGGTGCTTTCCTTGTTATCGATTTTTATAAGACTTTAATTCGTGACACTTTAATCACATGATATATGTATTTTTTTCATCCATGGTAATTGTTAGTCAGTTTCCTTATTCTTCTACACCATTATTATGAAAAGAAGGCTGAGCTATGAGGGGAAGTACTTATAAGATGTTATTAAAACTCCTTGCTTGACCTCTTCTGCAAATAGATGAAGATAGATCGATACTCGTAACTAAATCAATAGTTGATGAATAGATAGATAGAAATATAGATAGATACATACATAGATAGACAGACTGATAGGTAAACAGGCAGGTAGAATGGGAGAAAGAAAGATAGATAGATGACTACATAGTAAGGTATATAGTCAGATAGATAGTTAGATTGAAGGATAGTTACATTAATTAATTGAAAATAGATCGATAGGTAGATGAATGAATGAATATCCTGTTAAAAATACAATTTCTTTAACCTCGGGACGGGATGAAGTCACAGTTTTAACTTTTATCTCTATCATGTTCTTTTTATATCATTGTTTCGTTCCAATAAAGAAATAGAAAAAAAAAAAAAATATATATATATATATATATATATATATATATATATATATATATATATATCGATTTCGTTTAATTTGTGCTTTTTAAAACTATTAACCTATTCTCTAACAAAGAAATCTTGTACTGTTTGGTCATAACACCCTCTTAGATATCCATTTTCGTGCAATCCATATCAATTTTAAAACTTTTGTCATATTCATAACCAAAAAGACTTTCATAATATCAACACATTCTTTTATTCATATAATTTCTTTGCAATCCTCGCAATTTTTCTCCTCAGTAAGGTCACACTTATCAAGCACAATCGCTCACAACACTTCGATCATCTCTTGTTCCTCACTTTCCTTGTCATGGCAGCCTGCTGATAAGTCTTGGCATGGTGCTTGGTTGAGGTCAGGTCATATTCGCCTTCCCTCGTGCATGATTGTATTAGATTAAAATATTAGCGAGCGGCGGGGCATAAATTTGGCGCGAATGATTTATCTTGGAGCCCACACATCCTCCCGGGGCTATGTGTCTCTCGCGCATGGGTGGAGCAACATACTCTCTCTCTCTCTCTCTCTCTCTCTCTCTCTCTCTCTCTCTCTCTCTCTCTGGGAGTACGCCATTTGCCAGTTCGCATCAAGTCAACAAATCACCACGACATTATCCTGTTCCTCTAAGTCCCATTTGTTATTCTCTCTCTCTCTCTCTCTCTCTCTCTCTCTCTCTCTCTCTCTCTCTCTCTCTCTCTCTCTCTCACACACACACACACACACACAGACACACAGGTCATCAGGCTGAGTGCCCGGGGTTTGAGCAAATTATTTATGCATAACCTTCTTTACCCTCCTTCTCCTCCTCCTCCTCCTCCTCCTCCTCCTCCTCCTCCTCCTCCTCCTCCTCCTCCTCCTTCTGCTGCTACTAGTCTTCTCGTCCCCTATTCATGACTCCTCTTCCTTTTCCTTCTGTTACCCCACACTCTTCCTCCTCCTCCTCCTACTCCTCCTCCTCCTCCACTTCCTCCTCCAACTCCTCCTCCTCCTCTTCTTTCTTGTCATGTGCATGGAGGGAGGGAGACGCCGTGTGCCATTCCTACTAAAGGACGGCGTGTGGCTTGGCTTTCTAAGTGACACCATTTTGGCACCAGTCCCACCATTGTTTATTCATGCGAGCCGACCCGTGTGAGGAAGCCAGCCCCTGCGAGGACAATTGGTCGCACCTGACTGTCTCCTTCGCCTCATGCACGGATCGCCAGGGGTGTGTGTGTGTGTGTGTGTGTCTTAGTTATCCTTGGTGAGTACGGATATGATTCTAGTAGCTAAGAAAAGTGGGAAAGTATTTTGTTTTTGTTTCGTTTCGTTTCGTTTTGGTTTGGTTTTGTGGTGATGATTTATCTTCGTTTAAGATTTCTCGTATTAAAGAAGGTGGAAGAGGAGGGTGAAAGTAGAGGCATAAGAAGAGGAGAAGGAGGGAAAAGAAATAAAGAAGGAGGAAGAAAAAGGTATACGAGTTTTCTTCATCGCAACATCAAAAATAAGCGAGAGAGAGAGAGAGAGAGAGAGAGAGAGAGTCTGAAAAGTGGTATTCCATAAAAGAAAAAGTAAAAGCTACGACGGACGCAGTAAAGAAAATGACTGGATAGTAAAAAGAATATGCCATTCATTCTCTGCTCTCAAAAAAAATATGAAGAAAAAAAAACATTGCAAAAGCTTGAGAGTGACAAAGATGATGAAAAAAATGCTAATGATTCAGATGCAAAAAAAAAAAAAAAAGGGAAGGCTAAATGAAAGAAAAATAACGTTGTAGACAAGAAAACAAGCTGACAAAATTTTTAAATACTTGATAATACACACACACACACACACACACACACACACACACACACACACACACACACACACACACACACACACGCAAGGAAATACAAATGCCCCAGATGGAATGAAATATTAATATGGCAATACGTTGACCTCAAAATTGAAATGCAGACAACATTAATGTAAAAGTCACGTGCCAGCCTTAGTGGCGATGCATTTTTCATCCAGTGAACAAAATATAAATGAATACATATGAAATGGAACGGAAATAGAAAGTGGAATTTTCATTTTTCTATTAAATGAATGACGAAAGATGACTCACTGAATTTGTTTTGATTCTCTCTCTCTCTCTCTCTCTCTCTCTCTCTCTCTCTCTCTCTCTCTCTCTCTCTCTCTCTCTCTCTCTCTCTCTCTCTCTCTCTCTCTCTCTCTCTCTCTCTATCTCTCTCTCTCTCTCGTCAATGTCAAAGTTGTTGACTTTGTTTCAGCCAATCATTATGTTATTTTTCTTTCATTTTGTTTCCTTTCTGCCTTCTTGGTTCTTTTCATTCTTCTCTCATTTTTTCTTCTCTTAGTTCCAGCCCTTTATTTTCATTTTGTTTTGCCCTCGACTATGTCCGTGTTAGTCTCGTTTTCTTCTTCCTTTCTTTTTTTCAGTCTTATCTTTCTCTCATCCCTCTCTTTTTTACTTCATTTTTTTTATGTTACGGTAAAATGCTACGAACTTTTAGGAAAGTAACCTTGTTGTCTTATCTGTCCCTTCTGCCTCCTCCTCCGCCTCCTCCTTTACTTCTTCGAACTAGCTTTTATCATGCTCATCGACGTCCCTTCTGTCTCCTATCTATATTAGATTTCATCCTTCTCCTTTTGCTCTTTTCCCTTTTTAGTTTTGTTCTAGTTCTTACCTCAGCCATTTTTGTTTACCCATTTATCTTCGTTTGTATCACCCTCCCGGTGTTCGTATTCGTTGTTGCTGTGTTCGTCGTTGCTGTCTTTGTCATTGTCATCATCGTCCTCCTCCTCCTCCTCCTCCTCCTCCACAAAAATAAGCCTTGCGTGTCAGAACCAAGATTTCACACCAGGAAGGACTCTAGATTCATGGATAAACTTTTAATGGCGATGACAATATCTCGGCTTCTTACGCTCATCTCTCCCTCTCCCCATTCCCTCCTTCATCCTCACTTGTCCTTCACTTTCTCTGTCCCGTTCACCTCTTCTCCCTTCCCTTCGTACCTCACGCCCATGTTCCTTCTCACCTCCTCACTCATGCCTGGCTTTCCTCTCCTTCACTTCGCGCTCGCATCATGTCTTTCGTCGAGAAATAACATACACTCGGGAAAACATCGTCGTGTGATTTGTTGCCTTGATTCCTTCTTCCTTGCCCCTTGTGACCGTCTTTTCGTTCTCGATTTCGTCCTTCTCCCCATCCTCGTCATCATCTTCCTCGTTCTCCTCTACCTTCTCGTCCTATTCCTATTTTTTCTTTCTGTTTATTTTGGTATAATGCAGTGTCATTAATATTTTCTTTTTATTTATTTATTTTTTTTTTCAACCACATCCTCTTTGTTCCCATCTCTTCTTTTTTTTCATGTATTTCGTCAGTTTTTTTTTTTTTTTATCTACCTACTTATCTATTTCATCCTGTTTTCCTTGTCTTCTACTTCCTTCTTCGCCTCCTTATCTTCTTGAACAACAATAACTTTCTTGAATATATCTCAACTATTTTGAAGACATAGAAGTTGTCGGAACTATAACACATATCATCATTTTCATATTAAAAGAGTATTATGGACAATTTACCTACAGCTAATAACGCATTTGCCAAACACATCTAATATCATGCATTTGTTTACCCATTCAGATGTGCAAATTTACCCAGTTAGGCAATCCAGGATACATTTGTCTTTGAACATTTGCATCTCTCTGTTGTTTTTTCTGACATAATTCTTGAATGTATCACTGTTGCTACTTTTACCTTCCGTCTATAGTCAGAGGAAATAATTAGTGATGAGAGACATTTTAGATATACATTATTATTTTTTTTTTTTATCTGTCCGTTCTACTCACATTCTTGCACTTTATAATGTTTCATAGAACAGAAATATACTATCAGTGTTGTCGACTTCATTAACAAAAAAGGTTACCTCTTTGTTGATGTTCCATTTTTTTTTTTTCTTACTCCTCCTCCTCCTCCTCCTCCTCCTCCTCCTCCTCCTCCTCCTCCTCCTCCTCCTCCTCCTCCTCCTCCTCCTCCTCTTCCTCTTCCTCCAGTTACTTGATTTCCATCGTCATAGTTTCCTCGCCTCCTGCTTCCTTGTGTGTGTGCGAACAGTTCTCAGAAACACGGCTATGACACATGATATGGCTAGATAATGGGCGGTAGGTCAGCAGAAACACTTATTTCTATTCTTTATGTGGACTTGTGTGAGTGTTATTGGTATGTAACGCCGTGTGTGTGTGTGTGTGTAGTGGGGGGATGGGGGAAGGGAAAAATAAACTAGGGAGGGGAGGAGAATAAAGGTGTGAAAGAGTGGGATGAACGAGGGAGGTAGGGACAGGAGGACACCGTAAGAGGTGTTGTTGGTGATACACGTGAAGAATAATGAATGCGTCATAATCCATGTTTACATCACTTTCCTCTACTTCCATCACACCTTCTGCTTCCCTTTCTCTCTCCTTGCCATCCCCTTCATCAATGTTTCCTTTTTTCCCAGTATGTTTCTTGATTATCTGAGGAAAAATTATTATTATTATTATTATTATTATTATTATTATTATTATTATTATTATTATTATTATTATTATTATTATTATTATTTCATTAATATAATATCATTACTATTATTATTATTATTATTATTATTATTATTATTATTATTATTATTATTATTATTATTATTATTATTATTATTATTGTTATTATTATTATAATTATTATTATTATTATTAATTATTATTATTATCATTATTATTATTATTTCATCATTATTATTGATATTAGTATCATTTTTAGTATCACTATTAAAATGTAGTAGTAGTAGTAGTAGTAGTAGTTGTAGTAGTAGTAGTAGTAGTAGTAGTAGTAGTAGTAGTAGTAGCAGCAGCAGCAGCAGCAACAGCAACAACAACAGCAGGAGGAGGAGAAGGAGGAGGAGGAGGAGTACAGTAGTAGTGGTAGTAGTAGTAGTAGTAGTAGTAGTAGTAGTAGTAGTGGTAGTTGTTGTTGTAGTTGTTGTTGCTGCTGTTATTGTCATTGTTGTGTGTGTGTGTTTTTTTTTTTATACCATGTGGGCTTTTCACGGGAATTTCTGGGCTAAAGGGGATACTTTTTATGGTACCTCCTATCTCAAAACCCACCCACTAGAAAACCGTTGCCCCGAGTGAGGAAGCCCAACCTACACTCAGACCGTGGACATGATTCGAACCCCCTGCGCTTGGAGGTCCCCTTTGTTGTTGTTTGTTTTGTATCATCATCATCATCATCATCATCATCATCATCATTGTCATCATCATCTTCAATATCATCACATATGTAGAACCTCGAAAAAAACTCATAACAACTATCAACTCAGAAAAAGCGTCAAGACTCTTATGAAGAAAACTTGAAGAGACCTTCCATCCTACTATCCTCTCCCTTCCCATCTTGGACCTCCTTATGTCCGCCATCAACGAGTTTTTAAAATTGCTGTGTTCGAGTGTTTGTAGTGTGGAGGGAGGCAAGTGGAGAGGTAAGGACCTGGAGAGGTGAACACGTGACGCAAAAAAAAAAAAAAAGAAAATAGAAAAGGCAAAATGGAAAATGGCAGAGAAGAAAGATAGAAAGGAATGTAACAAAAAGAAATGAGATAGAATGGAATGCAAACAGGGAAGAAAAAGAAGAGAGATGTGGATGAAGGAACAGAAAGACGAGGAAACAGAAACAAAAACGATAGAAATACCTCCTTTTTGTCCCACCCGACACAATACTCAGTAATCTTTCTTTCTTCGGCAGCTTTTACTCTGTGGCTCTCACGTAACGCGTCTCCTGCTTCATCTGCTGTCATTAAGCTGCGAGGAACGGAGACTGGAATTGCCCCAACTAGTGAGGAGAGAGTGCGGTGCTAGATGATGGGGTGATGAGGGAACAGACGTGAAGATATGTAGGGAACAACCAAGGCACGCGGGGTAGGGGGGACGAGAGGTTGGTAAGGGGAGAGGGAACCACTAGAAGCGAGGAAGGGATGGAGACATTGGCTAAATTTATCCCAAGTGCTCATTAGTATTCAGTTAAATTTGTTGCCTTCGTTTGCGAACAACGCTGTCGTGATTATCCAAGATTCGTGGGTAATCAAGATGTCTTTCTATCGTTCTTAATGTAGAGAGAGAGAGAGAGAGAGAGAGAGAGAGAGAGAGAGAGAGAGAGAGAGTGTGTTTCTTTTCTTTTCTCATGTGTGTGTTAGAGACATAATTAAGAGCATTGCTGAAAATATAAGTTTCATCCTGAAAATTAAGAAATGAAAAAAAAATACACGTATAGAAATCTTTACAAAGAATAAAAATGATAGATAAAAGATATAATTGAAATTTCAATGTCCTATTATCAGTAACACATTATGTACGATTAACAATTATTCAATATAATTGTTCCATTGTCAACATACTCTTTGTAAATATCAGGTTTTACTCTTGATTAATACTTTGCCTTTCAATAATGCTGCTAATGAATACAATATTTTGGGTTGATTATTTAAATGACGATACTATTAATTGATTAATGTTGTATTACTGTGGTGGCCAGCGACATGATCAGTGTGTGTGTGTGTGTGTGTGTGTGTGTGTGTGTGTGTGTGTGTGTGTGTGTGTGTGTGTGTGTGTGTTGAGTTGAGTTGTTTGCCTGGGAGTATATTTTTTCTTGTTTTACCTTTTTTTTTTTTCTTATGTTTGCTACCGTTCAGTGGTCTTTGGTCTAATCTTGCGTCCTGACTGCAGCAACCGCGACTGGGTAAAGAAATGCATTGGCATATTATAGAATTTTTAATTGAATAGTATGATTTTATTTGTTTTATTTTTTTCATCTATTTAATCTTGTTTATTTATTCGCTTTCATTATTTATTGATTCATTATTATTATTATTATTATTATTATTATTATTATTATTATTATTATTATTATTATTATCATTATTATTACTATTATTACTGTTATTATTATCATTATTATTATTATTATTATTATTATTATTATTATTATTATTATTATTATTATTATTATTATTATTATTATTACTATTATTATTATTATTATTATTATTATTATTATTATTATTATTATTATTATTATTATTGTTATAGTTATCATTATTATTATTATTATCCTTACCGTTGTTTTTACTATTATCATCATCATCATCCTTTTACTAATAATGATTTCAAGTATATAAATTTTCTTCACTAATTTACAACTTTCATTCTAAATGTCTTTTTTTCCTTGTGTTTTCTTTTTTACTTTTTTTCTTGCTCCTTTTATTCGTCTTTCTTAATTATCATATATCTTATCTGCTTGTTTATTCATTTGTTTATTTCTGTTTATCTGCATTTCTTTATGGATCTGCTTACATATATTTTGATAGATCTCTAGTACTTTTCTGCCTCTTTTCTCATTTTCCTTTCTCCTTTATTAATTTGTTATCGTCCATCTGTCTGTCTCATTATATATCTGCCTGTATTTGATTATCCACTGGCCTTTTCATTTTTTTTTTTTTTTCTATTTACACATTCTGCTTAAATTCATCTACCTGCCCACTACTTTTCCGTCTCAACATTATTCCATTTTTTTCTCCTTTGGTTTATTTATTCACTTACTTCCATCTTTCTATTTCTTTCATCCTCCAATATTCATCTACTTATTCACTGCTTTTATGTCTTTTATCATTTTTACTTTCCTTTCTCTCCATCTCGTTAGCGGCAACCTCGGCGGCAACTCCTCACACGTCCTCTGTTTCCCCCGGCCAGTCCTCGCGCCTGCCTCCCAAACACACTCTCTCACGAAGAGCGAAATAACAACGTGACGAATTATTGAAAACAGATATATTAGAATCCAGCCCAATACAAGCGTTTCTGGTGACCTTTACTCACAAGAGTCCTCCGTTTGTCGCCTTGTCAGTCCCCAGTTACCTGCGTGTCATAAAAAAAGAAAGAAAAAGATAACATTTTAACCACAATTTATATTTCCAGCTACAACGAGAAACCTATGTGTTCTTCAGGAGATTTATCAGAGTTGTTCACTTTGTAACAGTAAAAATGGTATGATAATTTAAGTATTATGAATGAGGATGGATATCATTTAACTTTTTCTCTCTTTCTTTTTATTATGTGTCAAGGGATACTTGCCAAATAAAGAAAAGGTAATAAAGGTTGTTCAATATGCCACTTTCGAAAAACTTACTATAAAAAAAAATGAATGGATAAATTAATTGAAAATTATCTCTTGATACCCATCCTTTGAAACAGTTCTAGTCGTATAATGTAAGGAGAGAAAGGGAAAAAAACGATGAAATGGAATTTCAGAGTTTACGATTGAAAAAGATGAAGAGTAAACGTGCTAGTTAACTTTTGGATTAGTTTGGATAGATAGAATGAGTGTAAATAAGTAAGAAGTCTTGTGCCGTGTGACTGGGGGAGGGGGTAGTTCAGAGAAACACAGACCACTGATAGAAGGCATTTATTATGTAAGAGGGAAAACTGGCCGAAGGCAAAAGAAAGAAAAAAAAAAAAGTCTACATAGTTGCCAGTCCCCGTGCAGATCTGAGAGAGCTAGCCAAAAGAAATGGATAAATGTTTTGAAACATCTCTCTTAAATGAGTTCGGGTCATAAGCGGCCCTCACACGATCAATTTTTCCATCAATTCATTGACGTCAATAAAATTGACGAAATCACTGTGCCCTCACACGGTCAATGATTTTGCTTCAATTTTCAGTTCAGTTCATAACTTCGAGATGAAAGCATCTGTGGCTTTGGGGATAGTGCTTGCTCTGGACACTCCAGAGCGTAAAAGAGGAGCAAATGGGTGAAAAAATGGTATCGCTCTCGACGGGAACTATAAATGTCGATTATCTCCCTCATCATTTTACGCTCAATTTCTTTCTTTTTTTCACACATGATTACGATGACGACTCTCACTCACTGCTGGAAAAACACAACAAATTAATGATCAATATATTGACGCTTTGCCCTCACACGATCAATTTTATTGAAGACCCATCAATAAATATCAAAGGAGCTTTGATCTGTCAATGAATTGATTCAATGAAATTGTTTCAATTAAATTGATATCAATGTCCCCCTCACACGGTCAATTTTTCCATCAATTAATTGACGTCAATGAATTGATGGAAAAATTGATCGTGTGAGGGCCGCTTATATAGGAAGATGGAAATGCAGAAGCAAATAGGGAGCTCGAGAGTTTGTCAGAGAAAGATTCAAATGATTAAGGAAGTGGACAGAATAGGGGTGAGAGTCTATTAAAGTAGGCAAATTGATTGACGTGAGATGTTTGTCACTCCACACCGTTCATTACAGCATTGTGAGTTGAACCCCACTATCATGGGGGTAGCGTGGCAACGTCCGTCCTTACTGTGCAGGTATCTTTGGTACGTCGTCTCTCCTGCATGCATGCTGTGGTCAGAAGTACGTGTTAGTGAATAAGAAACACACTCCTTGTCCTAAAAAGTATATTCTGAAAGTAACAAATATATATATCGTCGCTTATGACTGACAAACAACAAATAACTGACTCATCAAATTATCCTTATTTCTATAACGAAGTATTGGGTTAGTCTGTTACCATTCCTTCGTTTTTTATTGTTACTTTTTTACATTGTCTTTCTTTACGCCGTATTTTTCTGTTTTCTATTTCTCTCTTCTTAGGTCGACATATGTTCCCTCTCTATGATTTTGTATCAGTGAATACCACCAACTAAGAAAGAATATGATATAGAAAAAAAAAAGTTTGAGCAGCATATTGTACACGAATGTATCTGGTAACACCCCAGCAGTGCTCCCTTCCTTCTACTCTTCAGTTCTCCCTCACCCCACAACACCTCCCCATCCTCCTCTTCCTCCTGCTCGAATGTAGTATGTGCAGCAGTAATGACTAGTAATACCCCAATGCATTCTCTTCGACATTCCGTTTCAATCTGTGTCCGGGAGAGATATTAAATAGACATATAGTAGTGCAAGTGCCGTCTCTCTCACTCTGCACCACTACCACCACCACCACCACCACCAGTCTACACTGCTTTCAGGGGTGCATCGCCCTCCCTGCCCTCCACCAGAAGCCGCCTGACGCAGATGAACGCAACCATTTGCAGGGTCACGCTTCCGCAGTCGTGCTAGAATTCGATCTCACACCGACACACCATGAATTCCACAGATCCAGGAAGCTTTGTTGTTGTGGTTCGTTGGGATGTGGACGGATGAGAGAGAGAGAGAGAGAGAGAGAGAGAGAGAGAGAGAGAGAGAGAGAATCTGACTGGCTAATAGAAAGACCCCCAAACAGACAAAAAATAACGTAATCATAATACTAATATTTTTAACACACCTACACTCGAAAATATATTAGTTATTGCTCTCTCTCTCTCTCTCTCTCTCTCTCTCTCTCTCTCTCTCTCTCTCTCTCTCTCTCTCTCTCTCTCTCTTTGTGAGAGAGGAAAGGGAGGTTAAAGTCCTTTGTGCTTTCCCCACTTCGAAAAATATGTAGAAAGGAATGGAAAAGCATTGAAATATGTTGATAAATAACACCATGACACTGAAAATATAAGGCAGAGAGAGAGAGAGAGAGAGAGATACACGCACACGCGCGCACACACACACACACACACACACACACACACACACACACACACACACACACACACACATTTGCCTCGTCCCGAAGGCGGCGAGGCAAATGGGCAAGCCTCTTAATGTGTAGCCCCTGTTCACCTAGCAGTAAATAGGTACGGGATGTAACTCGAGGGGTTGTGGCCTCGCTTTCCCGGTGTGTGGAGTGTGTTGTGGTCTCAGTCCTAACCGAAGATCGGTCTATGACCTCTGAGCTCGCTCCGTAATGGGGAAGACTGGCTGGGTGACCAGCAGGCGACCGAGGTGAATTACACATCTAATGGCACACCACACCCATATCCCTCAAGACTTTAGACATCCCCGACAGGACACCAACTTGGAACCTTGAATAGCGAAGGAGCTGCACAAATTCGATTCCAGGAACCAACTTTAGCGGGAACGTGCCTGGTGTGCGACGGGGCGCCGCATCCCTCGGGAGGCGTCTTGACTCATATGTACATTTTCACATAACTGTCCAGATATTTAATAAGTCGCAGTGAAGGACATTGGAACACTTCAACTCGAGTGCATACGTTGCTCTCTCTCTCCCTCTCTCTCTCTCTCTCTCTCTCTCTCTCTCTCTCTCTCTCTCTCTCTCTGGCCCCTTTCACACTAGGCAACTAGTGACCGTCACTAGTGACGGTCACTAGTTGCTTAGTGTGAAAGGCTCGGGCAACTGCAAGCAACCAGTGACTGTCACCGAGTTGTGGCATCCTTTCTCATCATCTCATTAGTCGAAAGAATGTCATCCATGGAGAAGGTGCTTCTGTTGGCAAAGGTGCAGTTCACTGGCAACGAGATCATATCTAGACAGAAATGAGGTGATGTGGTTGGTGATGTAAAGGTGTGGTGGTGTAGGTGAAGAGAATGTGGTGGTGGTGGTGGGGCTACATGTGTTGCGGTAGTGGTGACATGAGAGTGAT
>NC_059301.1:1858761-1952105 GCF_017591435.1 Portunus trituberculatus
CATACACCACCCGGTAAAGTTTTACTTTCGGACCCATCTCACGTTGATGAATGAAAATACTTATTGATACGCATTTCTGCCCTTCCGGCAATTGACTCCTCATTAGTTTATCAACACGATTGTTTGTAATTTATTAGGTGTTTCACAATTGAATTACAGAAAAAAAATTATTCCTTGTAACACATTACCATTAGGTGCTATAACACCTGCATCGGTGAACACGACAGCTTGGTTGCATTCTGGTTATACGCTTGTTTCCAGCTTAAATGCGAGGCAATACTCAGCCTGCAGGAAAACAAGTTGACGCCTCTGCTGGTATGAACAATATGATTTTGCTATAGTGGTACTTTTTTTCCACACCTGTTGCCATTACAACGGCACATTGATATATTTTCGTTGAATGGCGTTGACTAACATTAATATCAAGAGAGATATAAATAATAAAGAAAAACTAAAAAAAAAACATACTTACCTAATTTTGATTAACTAAATCAACAAGAAATAGAAATAAAAAAAAAAGAAACTTATAAGAACTCTCTGGACTGGAAAAAATACAAACGCAGCCACAAATAAACTAGAGCAGTGAAAGTGAAAGTGGAAGGATAAAACAACATAATATATAATACAGAATGAAAAAAAAAAGAACGAAAACAGTGGAGCCGAAGCCAAGACATATCCCATGAACAGTCGAACACTGGTGGAGTAGAAGTAGAAGTAAACAAATGGAGGTGGCGGCGTAGCGACTCCTCAGTTTCTCGTGTCTTTTGTGTGCGTGTGTGTGTGTGTGTTCATTCACTTTGGTAGCAAGGTGACATTACTACAGCTTGTGATAAGGGACGAAGCATATTCTAGTAAGTTGAATGTTGCTGCACCTGATAATGAGGGTAGATTTTAGTGACGGCGCGTGAAAATGAGAACAAGACGGGAGCAAGTAGTCTTGACTTACAGCTGTGGAGGCACATGGTCACTGTGTGGAAGGTCCCACTCATTATACTTATTTGTAAAGTGGAGTGGTAAAAAGTGAGCTAAACCATTGGGGTCTGGATACATCTTAGAGAATTAAGGATTTCAGACGATATTGAAGCTATATACATAACCGAAATGAGAAAAAATTGAGCTTTGTGAGGTCATACTGTAAATGAGATATTACAGGGGATTATTAAAAATAACCATGCCGGTAAAAGGAAATGTTTTACTCTTGCACCAGTCTCTTAATTCCAGATGAAACCATGCTTTTGGCCTGTTTTGAATTAATCTGCACGTGTTTGGCGCAAATCATTACCTTTTAATTTTGCCCCTTCCTCCCTCCACATCGCCATCCCATCAGAAAGTACTGTTTTGCAGTATAAAGTGGAAAGCAGATTAATACAAACGTCCAAAATCTACCCAGAAGATAGTTTCATCTTCATAGATAAGTGTGATCATCATGGCAGTAACAATCACAGTGTTCCTTCAGGGATTACTTGCCAGAACTTACCAACATAACCAAATTATTTTAATTCAACCTATCTAAATATAACTGAACTAATCTGTCCTAACTAAAGTAACGTAACCCAGCCTAACTGAACTTATCAAACCAAACTAACGTGACTGGAAAGGTTAAGAAATTTATATGAATGTTCTTTTTAAAATCTGGTGATGCACTAGAAACAATCTCGAGGTGACACTTGCCACTGACAGACAAAATTCAAATATCTCAAATTAAGTTGTTTCTCACTCTGCAGGATGAAAGAGAATGCTATGATTGGCTAAATTAATTTGTGTTTTTGATTGGCCAGTGGCTTCATTTTCAAACTAAAAGAACCATGATAAATTTTACACTTTGCAACATTTGTGACATGCACATACAAACAAACATCTTCACTGGCATGCTTCAGTGCCACAATAGGGGGAGAGAAGAAAAAGACATTATACATTTTCTGGCTTTTAATGTATTTTAGCTTAAGAATATACTTTTAAGGAGGGTGATGAATCCTACCTACTCTAGTTGATAATTATAATAATATACAGTTTATTAGAGTTGCAGTTTATATATGTATATATACCTATATTTTTTTTCTTTTAAGCAAGATGGAAACTTGCCAAGGGCAACAAAAAAAAAAAAAAACCCACTTTAACTGCAAGTTCTCTTAAAGATTGGAAAGGAATTAGCCAAAAGACAGGGACAAATGTCTTGAAACCTCCCTCTTAAAAGAAGCCAAGTCGTAGGAAGATGGAAATACAAAAGCAGGCAGGGAATTCCAGAGTTTACCAGAGAAAGGTATGAATGATTGATAATAGCTACTGGTTAACTCTTGTATAAGGAAATTGGACAGAAAAGGGATGAGAAGAAGAAGAAAGCTTTGCACAGTGAGGCTACAAGAGGAGGGGAGGCATGAAGATCACTAGAGCAGTTATCATGAAAATAGCGATAAAAGATAGAAAGAAAGAGATGCAACATTTGGCAGCGAGAAAGAGGCTGAAGAGGGGAGTTGATGAGATGACTAATAAAACTGTGTGGGTGGACACCCCCCCCAAACATGCAAAGAGTACTCCATAAAAGGACAGATAAGGCCCTTGTAAAGAGTTAGCAGTTGGAGGGGCGAAAAAAAACTGGCAGAGACGCCACAGAAGGCCTAACTTCATAGAAGCTGTTCTAGCAAGAGATGATATGTGAAGTTTCCAGTTAAAAATTATGAGTAAACGACAGACCGAGGATATTCAGTGTGGAAGAGGGAGACAGTTGAGTGTCATTGAAGAAGAGGATATAGTTGTCTGGATGGTTGTGTCAAGTTGATAGATGGAGGAATTTGAGTTTTTGGGCCATTGAACACTATTTAAGTTTTCTCTGCCCCAGTCAGAAACCTTAGAAAGATCAGAATTCAGGCGTTCTGTTGTGTCCCTGCGTGATCAGTTGACTTTCTGAAGGGTTGGTTGTCTGAAAGGATGTGGAAAGATGTAGGGTGGTGTCATCAGCATAGGAGTGGATAGGGCAAGAAGTTTGGTTAAGATCATTATTGAATAATAGAAAGAGAGTGGGTGACAACACAGAACCCTGAGGAACACTACTGTTAATATTAGAAGAACAGTAGCTGTCTAACATGGTTACAATAGGATAGTCAGAAAGGAAACTTGAGATAAAGTTGCAGAGAGAAGGATAGAAACTGTAGAAGGGCAGTTTTGAAATCAAAGCTTTGTGCCAGACTCTATGAAAAGCTTCTGATATGTCTAATGCAACAGCAAAAGTTTCACCAAAATCTCTGAAAGAAGATGACCAAGACTCAGTAAGGAGCAGCAGAAGATCACCAGTAAAGTGACTTTGACGGAAGCCATACTGGCAATCAGATAGAAGATTGTGAAGTGACAGATGTTTGAGAATCTTCCTAATGAGGATAGATTAAATAAACTTAGACAAGCAAGAGATTAAAGCTATAGGACAGTAGTTTGAGGGATTAGAACGGTCACCTGTTTTAGGAACAGGCTGAATGTTGGCAAACTTCCAGCAAGAAGGAAAGGTAGAAGTCGATAGACATAGTTGAAATAGTTTGGCCAGGCAAGGTGCAAGCATGGAAGCACAGTTTTTGAGAAAAATAGGAATTACCCTATCAGCTCCATAACCCTTCTGAGGGTTTAGGCCAGGGAGGGCATGGAAAACATCATTATGAAGAACTTTGATTGAAGGCATGAAATATTCAGAGGGAGGAGAAGGAAAGACAAGCCCAGAATTATCCATGGTGGAGTTGTTAGCAAAGGTTTGAGTGAAGAGTTCAGCTTTAGAGAAAGATGAGATGGCAGTGGTGCCACCAGGATGAAATAAAGGAGGGAAAGATGAAGAAGTAAAGTATTGGAGATGCCAGAAGTCACAAAGGAGTTAGAGTTTGAAAGATTTTGACATTTTCTATTTATGAAGGAGTGTTTGGCAAGTTGAAGAACAGACTTGGCATGATTCTGGGCATGAGATTCAGGTGTTGGAAAGCTCATCATCACAGCATTCCCATAGACCAAAGTGCTGATGCTTGATTTATAGCCATAAGAGATCCTAAAAGAATGATGAATTGTTACACTGCTCACATACTTTGAAGATGCTATGCACACTTTTTCCATTAATATTAACCCCTTCAGCACTGTTTGTGTTTTTCCAGCCTGGGCTCATATACCACTTGTGCTCACTGACCCCAGTACACTCCGTACCCCTTCATTATAATAGTTTATTTTGGTACATACTTTCACATTTATACAAAATGTTATAGTGTACTGATGAGACTTTCTGAGCTATCATTACTATATACTCAGAGCCAGATTGGGAACTTAACAGTGTGGTGAGTAGTGAATCCAAGATACTAGCTAGGATAGAAACAAAAGTGGTATAATCCTCCTTCCTATGGAAGCCAGGCAGGCACTGAGTCACTGCCTGCCTGGCTTACATAGAAAGGAGTATTATACCATTAATGACTGACTGCAGCTGCAGTCACTGATTTGCTTGAGTTTCATGTTATTTCCAGTACATAGTACCACTTCCTAAATAAAACATGAAACATTATACTGCCTGCATAGATAGTTTCATGTACACCCATACGTGACGGTTTATCCTAATGGATCCCCTATCACGTGTTTGCATACATAACAGTGCTAAATGGATTAATGAAGTTCAGTGAATGTATTACTGCTTCCTTTGTTTGTATTTTAATGCAAATTTTATTCCAAGTGAATATGCATAAATAAAGTGAATAATTTACATAGTTATCATTGTTTATAGGTGAAGATGAGCAGTGGATTCATAACTGAGAAGGAGGTGGCAGAACGTCGTCGTGCTCGTCAGGAGGAGTGGGAGAAGAATAGAACTGAGGATGACCCAGTGGAACCACCTGAAGAACCTCCCCACGATCCCCGCTCCCTCTACGAACGGCTTCAAGAGCAGCGCCAGAAGAAAGAGGAGGAGTATGATGAGGCACATAAGTAAGGCTTGTGTTGTATTGAGCTCTACTTCTTAAGTTAATACAGGAAGTTTTCACATATATTTCCCTTAACAGATTCTTACAGGGAAGGAACAAAAATGTTTTAGTAGATTTTTCAAACCATTCAGGCTAGACTGAAGACACTTCATCCACTTATTGAAGTCACACTCAGAAGAACAGACTTCATGGTTATGTAGTAGCATGACTCATTGATGTTTACATGCTTCTAAAGGTGCTTCATCATGTTCGAACAATGTCTGCCAGACAAATATTGTTACAATATCATAGGAGAAGCAGGATAACGTCATAAGCATTGAAACGATAGAAGTAGATCTAACAACAAACAGCAGTACCAGATGGGGTTGTATACCATTGTTTTGACTCTGCTCACAAGGCAAAGACCAGCAGACATTATTCAAAGATGACGTCTGCTGGTAACACACAATTATTCAAGTCAGTGTGTGGACTTGGGCAACAGGTGGTTGTTGCTAATGTCTTGTGCATAACTACCATAGTGCACAAGAAAAAAAAAGAAAGAAAATTGCACTACTCAGCATGATAATTGCTGACCTGTGTGAGGACAAGGAGGTGCCAAGAAAGGAACGGTGTAAAGGACTGGTTGTATAAATGAAGTGAAAGGGGAAGCCATGCAACCATATTACATGAATTGTGAATTGGATATGAATCAGACTTCACAGACTACATGCATATGGACCCAAATACCTTCTAGAACTTATTGGAGAAGGTAAAACCTTTTATAATGAAGCAGGACACCTGTGTGAGAGAAAGCATTTCACCTAAAGCACGTTGAGACAACATTGATCTACCTTTCATGTTCCTTGCAGCTTCATCTCACAGACAGTGTCTGAAGTTCCAATGTTACAGACACAAACAGTGTCCAGTACACCTCTTGGTGCATGCTTCTGACGTCATCATCGAGCCTTTCTGCTTCCCATCGTTATTTGCGAACAATGTTTGTCTGTCGAACACTGTTTGACCATGTGGATGTACCTCAACTTCAACACACACACACACACATGCGGGAGCCATTGTCGAGGACGGATGTGTCTTAGCTGCTCACAGAGTGCTACAAAAGGACTGGACCCAGGCCTAGACGTATGTACAGGGGGAGGGAGGGCCATAATGTTCTCCTGTCTCCAAATGAAATAAGTGTTAGATTACGTATAGCCAAAGAATAGATAAAGGGAGAGATATGGAACCAAGTAGTGCTGCCAGACGCATGGAGGAACCAAAACATACGCCGGCCGAAAATCAACCTTATATAGAAACACCTATTGGTTTAAGAAAACTGACTGAAGATACTATGGATAAGGATTTCTCGGGTTTCCGAGATGAACGAGGAAATACGAGGAGACTTGTAAATGTAGAGAGAGAATTAAGATATTTGAAGGAGGCGATGTCCAGTCTCATGGACAAACATGACCGACTGGTATCAGAAAACACAGCCTTGAAATTGAGAATAACTGAATGTGAAAAGGTCAGTGGAATAAACCAGGAATTAAAAGAGGAGATTTTAGAAATAAGGAAGCAAAATGACACTCTAAAAACCACATGCCAGAACTTGCAGGATAAAGTGCAGCAAGGGGTTACAGACAGGATAGAAGGTGGTCTAGGTGAAAACAAATTGAAAGAACTAAGAAATGAATGGAAACAAGAACAAGAGGAGGAAAAAGTAAAATTTTCAGAAGTGGTAAAGAGAGAAATTCAGGAGAACACAAAAGTTATCAAAGAAAAGGAAAGTATAGTGCAGGATGCAGTGGACAAGAAAAAAAGCTTCATGATCTACGGAATGAGAGAAAAGAAAAATCCAAGTAAATTCCCAAGAGAATGTGAAGAAAGGGAAATAGCCAAAACGGTTATCAAAAGGGTACAAGACAGCACACAAGAATTTGACCAGGAGGTGGAGGAAGTGGTTAGGCTGGGAAGGTACACTGAAGGGGGTAAGAGACCAATGAAGGTGAAAATGAGATCTCAAGTAGCTGTAGAAGAAATAATGGCTAGAAAAGGGAAGTTAGCCGATGATGTCGATCACAAGGAAATATGGATAAAAAAAGATATGAACTTAGAGGAAAGGGAAAAGGAGAAAGTGCTAAGAAGTGAGGCTAAGAAAAAAAACAAGAAAAGGACAGAGATAGAGAAGAAGAATTACTGGAGGGTTCTGGATATGAGACTAAAGAAGTGGTACTTAAGGAAAAAAGGAGGTCGTGGAGGAGGCAATAAATTAATAGTGACTTATACTAACATAGATGGTTTGTTATCAAGTATATTGGAAGTTCGGGATTATTTGAAACGAAACTGAAGAATGAGATACATGTCAACTTTAAAGAGGAAGGATATAATACCTGGAGGAGAGACAGAAAGGATAAAGGGGGAGAAGGAGTGCTAATAATGGTTCGTGATAACATTTGTGTGGAGGATGTGCAATATGGAGAGGACAAAGTGGAAGCATTGGGAGTAACAATCAGAATAGAAGATTTGAAGAAGAGAAATTATAGTTCTACCAAGGACTAATACATGGGGATCAGAAGAGCATAAAGATATGCAAAGAGAGACGATAAAGTATCTGGATAACATGATAAGAAGAGATAGAAGAATACTCTTAGTTGAAGACTTTAACTGGAAAAAAATAAACTGGGGAGAGATGGAAGTAATGGACAATGCTGGGCAGTGGAGTGAAAAAGTGTTACAGATGACTATGGTTAATACAATGGACCAGTGGGTAGAAGAGTCAACAAGATACAGGGGGGAAGAGGAACCATCGTTACTTGACCTAGTCTTCACAAAAAACTGGAGTCCCCTCCAATCATACAATACCTTAGTCCAATGGGGAAAAGTGATCATGTGACATTAGAGATGCAAATGCAGGAGGAAGATGAGATAAGATACAGAGAGGACTATAAAGGAGAGAGATTAAATTATGCAAGAGCAGATTTTGAAAAACTAAGGAGTTATTTTGCTGATATTGAGTGGAGTAATATTATGTGCAGGAAGACTGTACAAGAGAAATATGACATATTCTTACAGGAATACAATGAAGGAGTAAAAAAGTTTGTTCCTGTTTATAGAGTTCAGAAAAAATACATACATGGTACAATGCTAGATGCTTACAAGCAAAAAAGGCAAAGGATAAAGCGTGGAAGAAACTTTTAAAGCAGGGAAATGACTATAATAGTCGGCAGTACAAAGATACTAGAAATGAATATATTAGAGTAAGGAGAGGAAGAAAGAAAGTTTGAGAAGGATATAGTGGATAAAAGCAAGGATGAACCAAAACTTTTCTACAAGTTTATAAATGGCAAAACAAAGAATAAGGAAACAATTGAAAAATAATTAAAGAAGGAAAGACATACCAAACAGAGAAAGAAATGTGTGAAATAATGAATGAGAGCTTCAAAACGGTATTCACTGAAGAAGATGACTTCACAGAACCTAATAGGACATTGAATTGCCTAGGATTACAGGAAATTGCAGTTCATAAAGAGGATATTGGAAGATTACTGGACAAGTTGGAAGTCAGGAAAGCAATGGGGCCAGATGGTGTATCAGGCTGGGTGTTAAAAGAATGTAAAGAGCAATTACTGGAACCAATTTGGGAAATAATTAAAAGTTCAATAAATGAAGGGAAAGTTCCATTAGATTGGAAGAGAGCCAACGTAATACCGATATTTAAAGGAGGAAAGGCAACTGAACCACTAAACTACAGACCAGTGTCACTTACAAGTATCGTAGGGAAGTTATGTGAAATAATTTTCAAATAAAAATGGGTTAAATATCTAGAAGTCATATCGAACAGACAATTTGGGTTCAGGACAGGGCGGTCATGTGTATCAAACTTATTAAGCTTCTACTTCAGGGTTATTGCAGGAACTGAAAGCAGAGATGGATGGGTAGACACAGTATACCTGGACATTAAAAAGGCATTTGTTAAAGTCCCTCACGGAAGACTTCTTTGGAAACTAGAGAATATAGGAGGACTGCGTGCAACCTTGCTCGAATGGACAAGAGATTATTTGAAGGATAGAGAGATGAGAACTGTGATCAGAAATACATACTCATCTTGGAGTAAAGTAACTAGCGGGGTGCCACAAGGGTCAGTGTTAGCCCCCATTATATTTCAAGTTTATGTAAACGACATTCACATTACCCATTATATTTCATGTTTATGTAAACGACATTCACATTGGGGTAAACAGTTATATGAATTTATTCGCTGATGATGCAAAGTTGCTAAAAGTTATCAAAACCAGAGAGGACTGTATACTTTTTTTTTTTTTTTTTTTTTTTTTTTTTTACGGTAAGGCCTATAGCACATGTAGGCACACTTGAAGAGTGTATGGGAAGCGCTGTTCATCTTCTGCACATTAGTGGCGCAGGCAATTTTATTTATAGTGGTACCCCATATTAGGTAGGGCCCATATCACCATCCAAGCTCATCTTGGGTGTAACCACCTAGAACCTGGGTATCATGGGGATATGTAAGTAACTTTAAACCACTCGACAAATGGCAAAGTGTTTTAAGGCTGTACGTGGTGGGATTCGACCAAAACCAAAAAATAAAGATCAGCCACAGACGGCAGAGACTCCGGCGACTTGGTCGCTTCTTGTTCTTGTGACCTTTTTAGCTTGTTTGTTGTCTTTCACCACGATATTAAATATATTTTCACTCCTCTATTGCCTGCTATAATGGATATCATATCATAGTATTCATATACGCTCATGCCCTGAGGATAACCTCGACTCTGTGGCACTGAGTGATAGTGAATTACTAATGAAATACCATGGTGTGGCTTATCTCATCATCTCTGCTTTATTTTTTGGTATTCCATGTAAGATTTAACTTTATGCATTACAAAACAATCTTTTCTTGGGGGCAAGGTTTGTAAAAAGCTAATAGAAATGTTGTTTTGTGAACATATATGCATATATAAGACAGTAACACCACCTCCAGAGGTGGTGTTCCCAGCAACCTCAGAGCAACCTCGTCACCATCCCTCCAAGCGTTCATGGAAGCCATTTCGCGGCAGGAGGTTGCTCTGAGGTTGTTAAAGAATCTTGGATCCAGTTCCAGAAGCGCTAGAGACAGGTGGGGAGCCAGATAATCACAACGAAGCTGCCGCATTTGGTCTCTCATCCGGCAAATTCAAACCCAGAAAATTTGCAAAAACAGATGTGGTTGTACATTATGCGGACTTTTTGGTCTAACTTTATATAGTACGTTAAACCGGAAATTCGTTAGACGAATGTTCGTTAAGCGGAGTATTACTGTACCTTATTTAGTTCATATATTTGCTGGTTGGAGAGGGCTTGAAATACGAAGTGATGGGCCTCTGACTGGTCATGGCTAAGATGAAATCAAGAGAGCGCAAGGGAACCAGTCTGAACACAACAACAGCACGACAAGGAGAGAGCGAGTGGCGCGAGGCAGCGTGCTACCGCCAGCCCCGGGGCGAGTCCAATACGCTTGGGAGGGTGGTTGCGTGCATCCACCAGGACCAGCAGGAGATTCAAATGGAGACCAAATCGTGCAATCGCGTGTCAAAGTCGTGCTCGGCGAAATATGGTATATTTTACTGATTCGTGTATACACGAGATTCGTGTTCGGCGAATTCATGTTCGGCGAGGTATGACAGTACACAAAAGAATTTTTACATACTAACAACAAAAATCAAACAATATACCAAAAGATAGATTAACTCACTCATAACTGTAGTCCACATGATTCTTCTGAGATAAATATATCTCCAACCATAACTCACTTGTGTTACATCTAACAATCATTACTTTTAATCCTTAAACACATTAAGAATCTCGTGTGTTATTTTGCATGCAACTTCCAGCAATAATTGTTCTAGAAATAGTTGTCATTGTAGAGAACTGGTACAGGTCCCTAATGTGTTGTGTAAGTGGGCACTGCTTGGTGACATACTGTTCACATTGTACATCCCACATGAGCACACGGTCTTCAAGAGGCAGGCGGTCCCTGCCAAGGTGGTTCCACCTGCCTGTCTTACTTGTTAGGTAGTGACCACTGGCGTGCATCTTAGTGAATGATAGCCTGTGAAATTCATCCATCACACACACACACGTGCCAACAAGATGTCTCTGAGCAATTCACAAGGAAAAGCTACAACAGGAGTTGGAGCCTGACCTAGACATATGTACAGGGGGGGAGGGGACCATAAGGTTCTTCTGTCTCCATAATGAATAAGTTTCGGATCGTATACACAGAAAAAAAAGGAGAGAGAGATGAAACTGAATAGTGCTGCCAGACGTATGACAGAATCAAAACATATGCCATTGTGTGAAAACCAGCAGTACATTCAAACACCTGTTGGACTAAGGAAACTGACTAAGGGGTTGCCGGTCAACTGAACCAGTGCCACTTGCACCAGTACCACATGCACCAGTGCCAACTGAACCAGTGGTCAACTGAACCAGTGGTCAAGTGAACCAGTGGTCATTTGAACCAGTGGTCATTTGAACCAGTAACCATCTGAACCAGTGTAAACTGAACCAGTACTACTTGAACCAGTACTATTTCAACCAGTGACCATCTGAACCAGTGGTCATCTGAACCAGTGCTACTTGAACCAGTGCAAACTGAGCCAGTACTACTACTTGAACCAGTACTAATTCAACCAGTGACCATCTGAACCAGTGGTCATCTGAACCAGTGCAACTTGAACCAGTGCAAACTGAACCAGTAGTACTTGAACCAGTACTAATTCAACCAGTGACCATCTGAACCAGTGCAACTTGAACCAGTGCAAACTGAACCAGTAGTACTTGAACCAGTACTATTTCAGCCAGTGACCGTGTAATACAATTTAACCCTTTTTCGAAGGCCGATGGTACTGTACTCCGTTGTGTAACCCTTTCATTACAGGTGTAACTCGTTTATGTTAGCATCCTCCCTGCACCAGCTTAAACCACGCATACTGAATTAAAACAACAAATTATCCTAGGCTTTGCATTGAATTAAAACAAGAAATAACCCTAGGCTTTGTACTGAATTAAAGCAAAAAATAACCCTAGGCTTTGTACTGAATTAAAGCAAAAAATAATTCGCTCAAGTCACTTTTTATGTGCTCTCATCCAACAATATGGCCTTTCATGAATGGTATCAGAAAAGACATTGCAGTTCATAGGCTAACAATGCAAAATGCCCAAGCTGTCAATCTTGAGAGGCCAAGAAATAGATATGTACTTTTAGCAAACAGACTAGCAGTTAAAGTTAGATCTTATGGTGAAGAAGCCGACAAGTTACGATATTTGAGAGCAATTGCCCACATGCAAGTTGTTGGGTAGAAAATAAGATTTAGTGCTGTGCAACTATATACAGTACTTACCTTGTTACCATAGAGTAACCAAACGTTATACTGCATTTTATTTATATTTCTTCAACTTTATTTTTCTTCAAGATCTGAATATAATTAGTTTACTCACAATTCAGAGTATTTTCTATTCCATAAAATATGTGCGAGTTCAGCAGAATTTGTTGTGACTCAACTGTATTTTTATTTCCTTTGGAAACCTACATTAAAATGGTCACACTTCATTTACAAACACAAAGTGAAAAATATTTCACAAAAAGTAATAAATAAAAATAAATAAAACAAGAAAAGGAAATATAAAAACTGTTATAAGCTAGAAAAAAAAAAAACTAAAATAAAAAAGTAAAAAAAAAAAATAAATAAATAAAAATATAATGTATGATTGCACGGAAGGGTTTCATAATTCGCTCAAGTCACTTTTTATGTGCTCTCATCCAACAATGTGGTCTTTCATGAATGGTATCAGAAAAGACATTGCAGTTCATAGGCTAACAATGCAAAATGCCCAAGCTGTCAATCTTGAGAGGCCAAGAAATACATATGTACTTTTAGCAAACAGACTAGCAGTTAAAGTTAGATCTTATGGTGAAGAAGCCGACAAGTTACTTTAAATAAGTACTAACCTAGGGTTATTTCTTGTTTTAATTCAGTACAAAGCCTAGGCTTATTTCTTGTTTTAATTCAATACAAAGCCTAGGATTATTTTTTGCTTTAATTCAGTACAAAGCCTAGGGTTATTTTTTGCTTTAATTCAGTACAAAGCCTAGGGTTATTTCTTGTTTTAATTCAATGCAAAGCCTAGGATAATTTGTTGTTTTAATTCAGTATGCGTGGTTTAAGCTGGTACTGCATTTTATTTATATTTCTTCAACTTTATTTTTCTTCAAGATCTGAATATAATTAGTTTACTTACAATTCAGAGTATTTTTTATTCCATAAAATATGTGCGAGTTCAGCAGAATTTGTTGTGACTCAACTGTATTTTTATTTCCTTCGAAACCTACATTAAAATGGTCACACTTCATTTACAAACACAAAGTGAAAAATATTTCACAAAAGTAATAAATAAAAATAAATAAAACAAGAAAAGGAAATATAAAAACTGTTATAAGCTAGGAAAAGAAAAAAAAACTAAAAAAAAAGAAAAAAAATAAAAAATAAATAAATAAAAATATAATATAAAACTAAAAAAAAAAAAAGGTCCGCGACAGCATCCCGACTCCACGTGTCGCAGGACTGGGACCAGCTCAAAATAAAATGGCTTTGCATAAGCGCGTGGTTTAAGCTGGTGCAGGGAGGATGCTAACATAAACGAGTTACACCTGTAATGAAAGGGTTACACAACGGAGCACAGTACCATCGGCCTTCGAAAAAGGGTTAAATTGTATTACACGGTCACTGGCTGAAATAGTACAAATTCAGTACAAATCCTAGGATTATTTCCTGCTTTAATTAAGTACAAACCTAGGGTTATTTCTTGTTTTAATTCAGTACAAAGCCTAGGCTTATTTCTTGTTTTAATTCAATACAAAGCCTAGGATTATTTTTTGCTTTAATTCAGTACAAAGCCTAGGGTTATTTTTTGCTTTAATTCAGTACAAAGCCTAGGGTTATTTCTTGTTTTAATTCAATGCAAAGCCTAGGATAATTTGTTGTTTTAATTCAGTATGCGTGGTTTAAGCTGGTGCAGGGAGGATGCTAACATAAACGAGTTACACCTGTAATGAAAGGGTTACACAACGGAGTACAGTACCATCGGCCTTCGAAAAAGGGTTAAATTGTATTACACGGTCACTGGCTGAAATAGTACTGGTTCAAGTACTACTGGTTCAGTTTGCACTGGTTCAAGTTGCACTGGTTCAGATGACCACTGGTTCAGATGGTCACTGGTTGAATTAGTACTGGTTCAAGTAGTACTACTGGTTCAGTTTGCACTGGTTCAAGTTGCACTGGTTCAGATGACCACTGGTTCAGATGGTCACTGGTTGAAATAGTACTGGTTCAAGTAGTACTGGTTCAGTTTACACTGGTTCAGATGGTTACTGGTTCAAATGACCACTGGTTCAAATGACCACTGGTTCACTTGACTACTGGTTCAGTTGACCACTGGTTCAGTTGACCACTGGTTCAGATGGTCACTGGTTGAAATAGTACTGGTTCAAGTAGTACTGGTTCAGTTGCACTGGTTCAGTTTGCAGTTGCACTGGTTCGGATGGTCGCTGGTTCAAATGGTTACTGGTTCAGTTGACCACTGGTTCAGTAGACCACTGGTTCAGTTGTCTACTGGTTCAGTTGTCTACTGGTTCAGTTGGCACTGGTGCATGTGGTACTGGTGCAAGTGGCACTGGTTCAGTTGACATGGAACCGACTAAGGATATTGTGAACAATGATTTTTCTGGATTTAGGTACAAAAGAGGTAATATGAGGAGGTTGATTAACATGGAAATGGAGTTTAGGTACATGAAGGAAGTGATGTCTAGTGTAACCCTTAAAATGCAGTGAGCTGACTTACTTTCTATCTGCTACAGCATGTAAAAGTCACACCTGTCGAAAATGCTAAAAGATTTTTTTCCTTATAAAAGCATATTTCTCTTTGTTATTCTGAGTACAACGATGTAGTTTTCAACATGTCATGACCTCTGAGAGCAAAGTTATTGCATATAAAAAAAAATTATCCCCAAACTTGTGGCAGAACCCGCCGCTAAGAAATACTCCACCCAAGCTCCGATAACACAGCACGCGTTCCATCTCTCTCTCTCTCTCTCTCTCTCTCTCTCTCTCTCTCTCTCTCTCTCTCTCTCTCTCTCTCTCTCTCTCTCTCTCTCTCTCTCTCTCTCTCTCTCATTTTCTTTTTTGATTCCATATAACTCAAAATGGGCACAGAAAAGTAAAAATAAGAGTTAAAGTTCGAAATCTCCATTTTTAATTGTCTCGTAGTAGCTTTAAATTTAGCTCATTCAGTGATGGGAGGTTTTTTTTTTTTATCATTTTATCGATATTTTTCTCCTACGAAACATGTGTATAATGGTTACATATTCATAGATTAACCTATGTTTTATGAAATGAAAAATTAAAAAAAAATTGTAAATATTGTAAATATAATGTAAAAAATAATTGTTAAATTGGAGCAGTTTACCACAAAATATTGTTTATTATTTTTTCTTTCAGTATCTAAGCTTTTTAGTATTGTAGCAGGGTGTGATATTCTTCAAAATAAGGCTCAATGCATAGAGCTACACCACACTCATGACAGTAATACTGAGTGTCGCTCCGTGGGGGAAGGGGGTGACTAACCCATGTCAGAATGGCAAGAAACTGTGCTGATATATGCTAGACACTTCAAAGAACATAAATACTGAAGCTGGAGGGAATTTCAAATGCATAGAAAGCGAGAAAGGGGCAAACATACTTGTACGTGATTGACCACAGATACTAGTAAGCAAAAGACTCCACTTACATGTACGTGGCTGACCTCTTAAGGGTTAAAGGAAGAGATACAAAAAATAAAGAAACAAAATTATTTTTTTAAGAGGTAGTAAAGAGACATACAGTAAAACCTCAGCTCACGACCATAATTCGTTCCTAAATCCTGTTCGTCACCCGATTTGTTCGTCCCATTTGTTCGTCAATTTTTCCCATAAGAATGTATTGAAATACCATTAATCTGTTCCAGACCAAAAAAAAATCATACTTTTATCCATAAAACCCATTCAAAATAGACCTTTAATGTATGCATGACATGAACAAAATAATTATAAAAAGCCTAAATTGTTTTACTTACCTAAATGCTATCAAAATGATAATAAAATTAATAAAAAAGAAAAGGTTATTTATCTGAGAGACTGGACATTAATGGCATGATGGAATGGAGGAGAGGAGGATGGGGAGGAAGACAGACAAGATCCGAGAAGACAGTCATGAGAGAGGACTTTGGATGTAATAATAATAATTAATAAGTGAATTCTAGGTTAAGTTAGATCCATAGTTAGGTTAAGCATTTCAGTTCATTGTTTTAATGCTCTCCCCCCTGTACATTTTCAGTGTAATTTTTTACATTGCCAAATTAATAAATGAATTCTAGGTTAAGTTAGATCCATAGTTAGGTTAAGCATTTCAGTTCATTGTTTTAATGCCCCCCCCTGTACATTTTCAGTGTAATTTTTTACATTGCCAAATTAATATTTATTAATTTGGCAATGTAAAAAATTACACTGAAAATGTACAGCATTAAAACAATGAACTGAAATGCTTAACCTAACTATGGATCTAACTTAACCTAGAATTCACTTATTAATTTACTTATTTATTTAAGGCTCGCACAATAGTGGGCACTGCGCTAAGTCGGTACCGATCAGTGCGCGGTGCTCTTAAGGGCGCCACGCGATTCTGGTGTCGGGTGGCGCGAGCAGGGGAGGCACGTCGGGGGTAGCAGGTGGCGGAGGCGTGGATGACGCAGCAGTCCTTCCCCAAATTTTTCCAAGGCTTCCTGGTGTCTTGTGGCCAGCCTCGGCAGACTCAGGCAGGTCAGGGCGTCCTCGTAGGACCTGTAGGCAGGCCCTATGATGACCCTGAACGCCCTCCTCTGAACCCTCTCCAGCTGTTGTCGTTGTGTGAAGTTCAGGAGGAGGACCACGCTGGGCGGCGTACATGAGCTTAGGGAGTATAAAGGTGAGGTACACTCCCCTCAGCTCATCTGCCGGTGCTCCCAGGGACCTGAGTCGGCGCAGTAAATAGATTTTGTATGAGGCTGACCTGATGATGTTGGAAACATGCTGCTTCCATGATAATTCATCATCCACCAAGACACCTAGAAGCTTGGTGCTGCAGACCACCTGGAGGGAGTGAGGGCCCACAGATAGCTGGGGAGGGGGGACTGCTGCTGTGGAGGTACAAATGTGCATCACCACGGTCTTGGTGTGGTTGATGGTCATTTTGTTGTCCTCCGTCCACGTCTGTAGTTGGTTTAGAGTGGACTGAAGTGCTGAGAAGTCTGGGTTGGTGTTGTTGACGGGTACGCCCACGGTGCAGTCGTCCACATACTTCCAGCGGTGGGGTGTGTGGACGAGAGCACCGTTGATGAGGATGAGGAAGCACAGTGGACCCATCTTGGTCCCCTGAGGGACCCCGCATGTGAGCTGTTGGAAAGAGGAGACAGAGCCCTGATAACGAACGGCCTGACGCCTTCCCGTGAGGAAGTCTGCCAGCCACGCTATCAGGTAGGGAGAGAGACCCAGAGTGATGGCTTTATTTATCACAACAGTGTGATCAACAAGATCAAAGGCCTTTCTGAAGTCCACAAAAGCAATAGCTAGAGAAGTGTTGCGTTTGTCCAGGTGGCTGTGGACGAATTCCAGGAAGCTGACAAGGTAGTGAGATGTAGAGGTGGATTTATTATTGCCAAATTGTTGTGTGTCAATAGAGTTACAAATTTTGTTATAGGCCCAGTAGAACACAAAATCTTCACAGATAAGGCTGGGTATAGGGGTGATGGCGACTGGTCTTAGATCATTCAGTGACTGTGGATTAGAAATTTTGGGGAGGGGGGTGACGTAAGATGTCTTCCAGTCATCGGGGCAGGAATGTTGAGAAAGGGAGGCGTTGATGATAGAGCAAAGGGGTGTGGCAAGTTCTGGGGCAAATTCTCTGTAAATTTTGTTGGGGAGGTCAGTGGGAGTGGTGGATCTGTTTAGTTTAAATTTAAGAAGCTTCCTGTAAACATCAACCTCCTGGACAGGGGGTGGAGGGGAGGAGGCAGGGAGGTAGGCTGGGAGAGTAGTAGAGTGAAGGGGAGGGAGTGTCTGACAGATCGCAGCAAAGTGACCGTTAATCTCTTCGGCCGTGTTGTCAGGTGAAAGGTGTGAAGCGCAGGGAAGAGAAGAGGCTTGTTTTTGTAAACCACACAAAGACTTAATCTTGTCGTACCACTGTCTGTTGTTAGTAAGCTTGAGATGGTGAATTTTGTCTGGGTAGTAGCTTGCCTTGGCTTTTTTAATTTCCCTGATAACTCTGTTCCTTAAACTCCTGTACTGGTCAGGGCTAGAGTGGAAAGCCCTGTCACACTGACGAAGGAGTCGTTTGATGCAGGGCGTCATCCAAGGGGCATCAGATGGGTCCACTGTGATGTCCTTGGTGGGGAAGTAGTGGTGGAAGGCTTCCATTGTGGTGGTGAAGTAGTTCCGCCATTTTGTGTGGACGTCTTCCTCCTCCAGTACCTCGGTCCACGGGTGATGTGTCAGCCACTGCCCAAATTCCCTCATGGCGGAGTCAGGCATGGGCCTGTGGGATCTGGTGACAGTTGACCTGGGAACCGAGGTGGTGGGGGGTGGGTGTCCACAGGATGGAGAGGTGGGTGCTGCGTCCCATGGGGGGGAGTGGCTTGGGAGGCGAGTACTGCTGGCTCAGGTCTGTCATGATAAGGTCGAGGGTGGACTGGTGGTGGGTGGGGAAGTCCACGACCTGGGTGAGGTGTAGCTGGTGTAGGATTTCACTGATATCCAAGCGGTTGAAGTCACCACAGAATACCAGCTTGGCTGCAGGAAATCTCACCCGTAGAGCATCAGCAGTCTCGATGATGTGATCAGTGAGCAACCGTGCAGTGGCGGCCCGTGGAGGGTGGTAGACAACACACACAATGATGGAGGCTGTGTGCGCAGCGTGCCAGAGCTACACAACAGCTGTGTAGCGTCACAAGTCAGTGCTGCTATGTGGGGTCCCATTATAGCAGAGAGAATAACGCCGAGGAAGCTACAGTAGAGTGCGCTGGTAACATCACCATGCCCAGGAAAAACAGGAGAAAATCGTGGTGGCACGGAGATTATGTTATGTAATATTTTTTCGTATGTTCCTGTTTCTATTTTCTTTTGTGCTTATATTTTGTTTTGTTGTTGTGTGATAGCCGGGTTGGCTATCACACAAACGGGCCGGCAAGCCGTTTAACCGAAATATCATTCGTCCCCTGGGTCGATATATTGACAAATTTTTTTATCGTCTCCTGAATTGTTTGTCCTTAGAGATGTTCATCAAGCAAGGTTTTACTGTATTCAGGAAAACACAAAAGTTGCTGTATTACAAGTAATTAAAGAGAAAGAATATCTTGTGCAAGATACATTGGATAAGAGGAAAAGTTTTGTGATTTTTGGGATGAAGGAAAACAAAATCCAAACAAGTTCACGAGAGAACATGAAGAGAGAGAATTGGCCAAAACTGTTATCAAACAAGTTCAAGACAGCATGCAAGAACTGGACCAGGAGGTGGAGGAAGTGATCAGGTTAGGAAGATACAGTGAAGGGGAATAGGAGACCAATGAAAGTGAGAATGAGATCACAAGTGGTGGTGGAGGAAATTATGGCTAGGAAAGGGAAACTGGCCAATGATGAGTTGTTATCCAGCATGTTGGAGGTTAGGGATTATTTGAAAGAGAAAAAGCCGGATGTAATGTGCATCGTTGAAACAAAACTAAGAGAGGAGATCCATGTTAACTTAAAAGAGAAGGGATATAATAGCTGGAGGAGAGACAGGAAGGATAAAGGGGGAGGAGGATTACTAATAATAGTTCGTGATAATATATGTGGAGGATGTGCAATATAGTGAGGACAAAGTGGAAGTAATGGGAGTAACAATCAAAACAGAGGAATTGAAGAAGAGAAAAATTATAGTTCATATGTGCCACCAAAGGCAAAATACATGGGGAACTGAAGAACATAAAGATATGCAAAGAGAGGTGATCAAGTGCTTAGATAACATGATAAGAAGAGATGGAAGAATACTTTTAGTTGGAGACTTTAACTGTAAAAAAGTAAACTGGAGAGAGATGGAAGTAATGGATAATGCTGGACAGTGGAGCGAGGAGGTGTTACAGTTGACTATGGTTAATACAATGGATCAGTGGGTAGAGGAGTCAACAAGATACAGGGGGGAAGAAGAACCATCATTGCTTGACTTAGTATTCGCAAAGAAACCAGAGCCCCCTCCAATCACACAATACCTTAGTCCAATGGGAAGAAGTGATCATGTGACATTAGAGATGCAAATATAGGAGGAGGATGGGATAAGTTACAGAGATGACTACAAAGGAGAGAGATTAAATTATGCAAGAGTGGATTTTGAAAAATTAAGAATCTATTTTTCCTGATATTGAGTGGAGAAATATTATGTATGGAAAGACAATACAAGGGAAATATGAAATATTCTTACAGAAATATGATAAAAAAGTAAAAAAAGTATGTACCTTTTTATAGAGTTAAGAAAAAAAATACATGTTTGGTACAATGCTGGATGCATAGAAGCTAAAAAGGCAAAAGATAAAGCTTGGAAGAAACTCATCAAACAGAGAAATGACAATAACAGATGGCAGTATAGAGATGCGAGAATGAGTATATTAGAGCAAGGAGAGAGGAAAAAAGAAACTTTGAGAAACATGTGGTGAATAAAAGCAAAGACAAACTCAAACTTTTCTAGAAGTTTATAAATGGCAAAACGAAGAACAAGGAAAATATAGAAAAAATAATTAAAGGAGGGAAGACATACCAAACAGAAGGAAATGTGTGAAATAATGAATGAGAGCTTCAAAATAGTGGTCACTGCAGAAGATTTCACAGTACCTAGTAGGACATTGCATTACCAAGGATTACAGGAAATCATAGTGCACATGGAGGATATTGGAAGAATATTAGATAAGTTGGATGTCAGAAAAGCAATGGGGCCAGATGGTGTATCAGGCTGGGTGTTAAAAGAATATAAAGAGTAACTACTAGATCCAATTTGGGAAATAATTACAAGTTCAATAAATGAAGCGAAAGTTCCACTAGAATGGAAGAGAGCCAATGTAATATCGATATGTAAAGGAGGAAAGGCAACTGAACCATTAAACTACAGACCAGTGTCACTTACAAGTGTTTTGGGGAAGTTGTGTGAAATAATTATAAAAAAAAAAATGGGTTAAATATCTAAAAGAGGAACAAGTCCTATCGAACAGACAATTTGGGTTCAGGACAGAGCGATCATGTGTATCAAACTTAATAAGATTCTACTCGAGAGTTATTGCATGACTGGAAAACAGAGACAGATGGGTGGACACAGTATACCTGGATATAAAAAAGGCTTTTGATAAAGTCCCACATGGAAGACTACTTTGGAAACTAGAGAACATAGGAGGACTGTGAGGAACTTTGCTAGAATGGATAAGAGATTATTTGAAGGATAGGGAGATGAGAACTGTGATCAGAGATACATACTCATCTTGGGGTAAAGTAACAAGCGGAGTGCCACAAGGGTCAGTGTTAGCCCCCATTATGTTTCAGATTTATGTAAACGATATTCACATTGGGGTTAACAGTAACATTAATTTATTTGCTGATGATGCAAAGTTGCTAAAAGTTATCAAAACCAGAAAGGAATATATGCTGTTACAGAAAGATATAAACAAGATCTATGAGTGGAATAAGAAGTGGAAATTGGAGTTTAATGCCAAGAAATGTCACATAATGGAAATAGGAAGGAGCAAAAGAAGACCGGTATGGAACTATTTGATGGGAGAGGAGCAAATAATGAAGACTAACGAGGAAAAAAGTCTGGGAGTGGCATTTCGATACATGGACAAAGATATGATGAAAAAAATCATCACTAGCATGATACATCCAAGGTTGGAATATGCAATAGTGGTATGGTCTCCAAGCTCTAAAAAGGATATAAGAAAATTGGAAAGGATACAGAAGATTGCTACAAAGATGGTGCCAGAATTAAAGGACCTCACATATAAAGAACGACTGAAGGAAATAGGACTGCCAACCTTACAAGATAGAAGAAAATGTGGGGGACCTAATAACATTGTACTAGATATTCTATGACATTGAAAAGATAGACAAGGATGACCTGGTGCTGGTGACAGAAGAGGATAGAAGGACAGGAGGACATGTAAAGAAGATCAGAATGAGGCAGTGTGTGAAGAATATTGAAAAATACAGTTTTCCACACAGAACTGTAAAAAAATGGAATGCATTGAATAATGAAGTTGTTACAGCACATAATGTGTATAACTTTAAGGAAAAATTAGATAAATGGAGATAAGGAGACAGGACACTATGAGCCCTGCTCAAACTCTCTACAATACAACTAGGTAAATACACACACACACACACACACACACACACACACACACACACACACACACACACACACACACACACACACACACACACACACACACACACCCGGTAGCTCAGTGGTTAGAGCGCTGGCTTCACAAGCCAGAGGACCGGGGTTCGATTCCCCAGCCGGGTGGAGATATTTGGGTGTGTCTCCTTTGACGTGTAGCCCTTGTTCACCTAGCAGTGAGTAGGTACGGGATGTAAATCGAGGAGTTGTGACCTTGTTGTCCCGGTGTGTGGTGTGTGCCTGGTCTCAGGCCTATCCGAAGATCGGAAATAATGAGCTCTGAGCTCGTTCTGTAGGGTAACGTCTGGCTGTCTCGTCAGAGACTGCAGCAGATCAAACCGTGAAACACACACACACACACACACACACACACACACACACACACACACACACACACACACACACACACACACACACACACACACAGTCTGGTGGTGCAGTGCTTACCACATCACATATACAGCCAGAAGGTCCTGGGTTCAATTTCCAGGCTGGATCAGAAGTCCCTGTTCATCTAGTTGTGATTATGTGGGTAGATATTAAGAGTTGTGACCCATTGCTTAAAGAGGAGAAAGAGTAATCTTGAAAAAGATACCCAGGCTGGCCTGATCATCCTAGGCCTGTTCTTCCAGGTTGTTGGTGCTATATGACAGCCAGTACGTATATCTTATTGCAAGATAATTGAATAGGATTTATATGTCCTGTATATGTATTGTTATGAAGTGCTATTTGTGTGTGTGTGTGTCGTTAGAGTGGTTCAGCTGCTCAGTCCAGGTTTGTGTATGTGTGTGTGTGTGTGTGTGTGTGTGTGTGTGTCATTAGAGTGGTTCAGCTGCTCAGTCCAGGTTTGTGTATGTGTGTGTGTGTGTGTGTGTGTGTGTGTCGTTAGAGTGGTTCAGCTGCTCAGTCCAGGTTTGTGTATGTGTGTGTGTGTGTGTGTGTGTGTGTGTGTGTGTGTGTGTGTGTGTGTGTGTGTGTGTATTTACCTATTTGTGCATTACAGGGCCCGAGCTAAGCTCTCTGTGTCCTGTCTCCTTGTCCATTCCTGTCATATCTCTCTTTCATCTGATTGACACACACCACGTCAACGACATGACTGCTCAGTTTATTCCACTTATCAATGCTACGATGCGGGAAACTGTATTTTCTCACATCATTTAGACAGATGTTCTTTATTAGCTTTTTTCCATGTCCTCGGAGATGATTACTTGTGGTCACCTTTATCAACTCTCTATCTAGTATGTCAATCTTGTTCACCAATTTATACATAGTTATCATGTCTCCTCTTGTTCTCTCTTCTAATGTGGTCAGCCCCAGCTTCTTCAGTCTTTCCTCATAGTCTAACTCCCTGAGTCCTGGTACCATCCTTGTTGCCAGCCTTTGTACCCTTTCTACCTTCTTCACATTTTTCTTCATATGCGGTGACCAGACACATGCTGCATATTCTAGCTGGGGTCTTATTAAGGTACATAATATCTTCTTCATCATTCCTTCATCTAGGTAGTGGAATGCAAGGCCAATATTTTGAAGCATGTTGTATGTTTTCCAAAAAATCTTGTTAATGTGTTTCTCCGATGACAAAGTGTTTTGCACGGTTACTCCTAAGTCTTTCTCTTCATTGGTCTCTTTAATTTTCTCATCACCCAGCCTGTAATCCCAGTTTGGTCTGTATCTACTTCTTCCCATTTTCATAACATGAGTCTTGTCTATATTAAATTCCATCTGCCACTCTTTACTCCACTCATATATTTTATCAAGATCTTCCTGTAACTTGTTACAATCTTCCACATTCTTTACTCTCCTCATAATTTTAGTATCGTCCGCAAACATGTTCATATAACTGTCAATTCCTACTGGCATATCATTAACATAAATCAAAAACATGATGGGACCCAGCACTGACCCTTGTGGAACTCCACTGGTTACCTTCTTCCACTCGGACTTCCTTCCTCTCACCACTGTTCTCATTTCTCTTCCCATTAAGTAATTTTCCATCCATTTTGCTAGTTTATCATTTACTCCTTCAGTCATCTTTAGTTTCCACATCAGTCTATTGTGTGGTACTTTATCAAAGGCCTTTCTCAAGTCCAGGTAGATAGCATCCACCCATCCCTCTCTATGTTGTAGTATGTCAGTCACTCTTGAATAAAAACATAATAAATTGGATACACACGATCTTCCTTTTCTGAAACCAAACTGCCTTTCACTCAGAATGTTTTCACTTTCTAGATACTCACTCCACTTAGCTTTAATTACTTCTTCACATACCTTGCACAATATACTAGTCAACGATACTGGTCTATAATTTAGCGGTTCCATTCTACATTCTACACAATGTCAGCTCTTTTCCACTCTTTCAGGACTGACCCTGCTCGTAGGGAGGTTTCCACAATATCAAATACGGGGTTCAACAATTGATCCTTACATTCTTTTAGCAACCTCCCAGATATGCCATCAGGCCCCACTGATTTATTAATATCCAGATTGCTTATAATTTTCCTTACATCTTCCTTAGTAACCATGATGTCCTGCATTTGCTTTATTTCCGTAGGCCTTCTTTCCATAAAATGCTCCTCCTTTGTAAACACTTTGCAAAAGTTGTCGTTCAAAATATCAGCTATATCTCCAGCATCTTCATATACTTCTTCCCGTTTTTACCTTTTCTATTGCCTCCCTTTTATTTAGTTTTCCATTTATGAATTTGTAAAACATTTTTGGGTCACTATCACAGTTTTCCACCACCCTCTGTTCATATTCCTTCTGTGCTGTTCTCCTTTCTTCAACATATCTATTCCTTGCTGTTTTGTAGCCTTCCCTTGATAATACATCACTGTTTTTCTTAAGTTTCTTCCATGCCTTTTCTTTGTTCTTTTTTGCTTCTTCACAATTTCTATTAAACCACTGTTTATTATTTAAAGTCCTCTTTCTGTAATATAGCACAAACTTTTTCACAGCAGAGTTATACAAATCCATAAATTTATCGTACTTCAATTGCATATCTCTTTCCTGGTATACCACGGACCAGTCAATTTCATTAAAGAACTCCCTTATATGGTTATAATTTCCCCTAGTATGTATAATTTAATTTTTCCTGCCTGCGTTCCACAATCTTATTCGTGCTTAATTCTGTATCCAGCTCAAAGCTTAGGACATCATGATCGCTTTTCCCTAAGGGACTTTCATGTTCAATTTCCTCTTTAGAGATTCCCTGGTAAATACCAAATCCAACCTTGCTGCAACATCTTGTCCCCTGCACCTTGTTGGTGATCTCACCCACTGTGCCATCAAGTTATTTGTTGCTACCTTTAACAATTCTTCTGCCCACTCACCACCATTCACCACTTCGTAGTCTTCCCACACTATTTCTTTGCAATTAAAGTCTCCAACTATCATCACTCTATCCTTTCTGTTGAGTTCTTGCTTCATTCTGTCTAGAGTATTTCTCATCACCATTTGGTACTGTTCATATTCCCAAGCACTGGTTCTGGGTGGTATGTATACTGTTATAATATTAATGTCCCTCTTGCCATCTGTTATAAGCATACTTATCACTTCCTCATTTCTCTTACTGTAGTTCACCTCCTTCACTATCAGATCTTCCTTAGTAAGAACCATTATACCACCACCTTTATTTTTCTATCATTTCTCCATACTTTGTAGTGTTTTACAACAAACCAGTCTAGCTTTATTTCGGGCCTTACCTTTGTTTCCACTATACACATTATGTCTTAGGTAATCCATACATTCTAGCCTCCTAGACAGAAATCCATCTATATTCATGTAAGTCACTTGTATTCCATTCCTAGTCTCTTTCTTTCATGTAATGTCTATTCCGTCTGTTTTATCCACCACTTCTTTAGCCTCCCATTTCTCATCCTCCAAAAAAACTTGGTCTTTTCCTCCTCTGTTCTTTCGTCATTCCTCTTTTTCACTTCAGTTACAAGCTCTTTCATTTTCATTCACTCATCCTGTGACATATTTCTTCTTATGTAAATTGTTTTGGTTTCCTCAGAGTCCTTAAGTTTCCAAGCCCTCCTCAACAAGGCCTCAGCTGCCACCTGAGACTTTAATTTAAATTTTAATGGTCTATTCTTGCCTTCCTCAAAAGCTCCCAATCTCACACTTTCTTCTACCTCAGCATATAGGTTCTCTTCCTCCACAGAGATCTTATTCAGTAAAGACTTAATCCTGTCATTTTCCTTATTCCTCCCATCCTGCCAGTTTCTGTTAGTTTCCTCCCTCAATCCTGTTATGATCACACGTTTTTTCTTTTCAGCAATATCTCTCACCACATACTCATTTTCCTTTAGTGCCTTTACCATTTCACTCTGCGTAATCACTTTATTTTCCTCTTCCTGCTTTTTCACTATCTCCCTAAAGGACCTTTGTACCTCCTGATGTTCATGGTTCACTTCTTTCATTCTGGCATCAATTCTTCCTTAAGTCCCCTTCGGATATTTTCATCTCCATTTCTAGGAGTTTAGCCTTCATCTCTTCACATTGTTTCCTTAGTTGTTGGTTTTCCTTCTCCATCTCTACTTTTTCCTTCAATAGCTCTTTATTCGCTATCGTTAACAAATAGATCTCTTTTTTGAACGAATCATTCTCGACTATAACTCTATTCAGTTTTTCTTCTATGGACAAAATGTTTAGGAACTTACTTTCCAGTGCCTGGATTCTTGCATCCATATCTAATTTCTCCAGTCCTCTTGGAGTAGTTACAAAACCTTCAAAATCTTTGGGTTGCCTAGGGGTAGCTGCCATGTTTGCTATCGTCAGCTGATTACGGCCAAAACAATCACCGCCCACACTCACCTCTCAGGGACCACTCTCCATATCCCTCACTTTCAACACTATGCGACAGTAGGACATCAACAGGACACTAACTCAGAGGTACCCGGGCCCTGTAACACCATGGGTATTTTCACTTCTTCCCGTCCGCAGCCGGAGACGAGCAGTCCTTTCTCAACGACGGTGTGTGTGTGTGTGTGTGTGTGTGTGTGTGTGTGTGTGTGTGTGTGTGTGTGTGTGTGTGTGTATTTACCTAGTTGTAGTTTTACAGGGCCTGGGCTTTACGCTCATGTGGCCCCATCTCCATATCTACACTTATCCAATTTTTCTTTAAAGCTATGCACACTCTTTGCTGACACCACTTCCTCACTCAAACTGTTCCAAGTCTCAACACATCTTTGTGGGAAACTATATTTTTTAACATCTCTTAGACATCTTCCCTTCCTCAGTTTTTTACTATGCGGTCTTGTGCTTCTAATGTCATATTCTTCTCTCAGAATCAGTTTCTCATTATCCACTTGATCCATTCCGTTAATCAATTTATAAACTTGTATCAAATCTCCCTCTCTTCTCTGTTCCAGGGTTGGTAGATCCATAGCCTTTAGTCTCTCCTATGTCATCCCTTCAAATTCTGGAACCATTCTTGTAGCCATTTTTTGTAGTCTCTCCAACTTCCTTATGTGTTTCTTTTTTATGGGGTGTTCACACAACTCCAATCTGGGTCTTATTATAGTACTTATCAATTTCTTCATCCTTTCTTTGTCCATATAGTGAAATGCTAATCCAATATTCTTTAGCAAATTATGTCTCTGAAAATTCTATCAATGTGGCTTACCGGTTGATTGTTTTCTTCCATTGTCACTCCCAAGTCCTTTTCCTTTTTTACTTTTTCTAGTTCTACTCCATCTCCCATCTTATAGATTTCCACTGGTCATCTTTCACTCTTTCACATTTCCATGACATGGCTTTTGTCCACATTGAATTCCATCTCCCATTTTTTACTCCATTTCCAGATCTTGTTTAAGTCTTCCTGCAGTATTTCACAATCCTCTTTTTGCTTTATAACTCTGCACAGTTTTGCATCGTCTGCAAACAGATTTATGTAGCTGTTCACTCTCTCTGGCATGTCATTTATATATATGAGAAAAAGTATTGGTGCCAATACTGACCCCTGTGGCACTCCACTTTCTACTGGTCTCCACTTGGACTTCATATCTTTAACTACCGTCCTTCTTTCTTTCCCCCTCAAATAATTTTCCATCCATCTCAATGTGCTTCCTTTTAAGCCACCCTTCTTTTCTAACTTCCACAGTAATCTTTCATGTGGCACTTTATCAAACGCCTATTTGAAATCCAAATAAATACAGTCAATCCATCCATCTCTCTCTCTTGTACTTTATCAACTATTCTAGAGTAGTAACTCAATAAATTTGTTACACACGACAGACCTTTTCTAAAACCAAATTGGCTATTTGATCATAATTTCTTGTCTTCAAGGAACTTGATCCATTGTTTCTTTATTACTCTTTCACATCTTGCATATTACATTAGTTAGTGATACTGGTCTGTAATTTAAAGGTTCTTTCTTCCTTCCTTTCTTATATATGGGAACCACCTCAGCTCTTTTCCATTCTACTGGTACTGTTCCATTTTCTATTGAGCATTTTATGATGTTGTATATAGGACTTGCTAGTTCTTCCTTACATTCTTTTAATATTCTGCCTGAGACTTCATCCAGTCCCATTGCCTTGTCTTCATCTAATTCCGTCATCAACTCTTTTATTTCAAGCTTGGTTACTTTAACCTCTTTCATATAGAGTCTCTATTACCCTGTAGTCTTTCAAATTTGGATTCCTTAGTAAAGACCTAATGAAATTTACTATTTAACAGTTCTGCCATACTTTTTGGGTCTTCCACCATCCCGTTCTCTCCTTTTAATCTTTCTCTTGTTTCTATTGTGTGTGTGTGTGTGTGTGTGTGTGTTTGTAATTCACCTCGGTCGCTTGCTGGTCACCCAGCCAGTCTTCCCCATTACGGAGCGAAGTCAGAGCTCATAGACCAATCTTCAAGTAGGACTGAGACCAAATCACACACAACACACACCGGGAAAGCGAGGCCACAACCTCTCGAGTTACATCCCGTACCTATTTACTGCTAGGTGAACAGGGGCTACACATTAAGAGGCTTGCCTATTTGCCTCGCCGCCATCGACTCGAACCCGGCTCTCTCGATTCTGAGTCGAGCGTGCTAACCACTACACTACGTGGTGTGTGTGTGTGTGTGTGTGCGTGCATGTGTGCGGTTGGGTGGGCTGGTGGGCAGGTAGATGGGTGGTGTGTATTTATATATAAACAGGCATACTACAGTCTGCTGTGTGTGCATAAGTTAAGGTTTACCAGTTTTATCATGGTTTGCTTGTTATCTATAGAATTTTAATTCTTCTGACTGGTAGACTACAAATAACAGTTCTGGTTATAAGACAGCTGTATATTCATAGATGTAATCAAAGACATTTATTTGAATACAGTGGCATATATTGCTTCTCAATTTCTGCTCTGCCATCTTTAACCCACAATTTTAGAAAGAATATTGCAAATGATTCAGATGCTAAAGTAATAGAATTATCACCCAATGGCTCCCAGGCTAAGTACTCAAGAACACTCATATTTCAGTTCAAGAAAGACAGAGAGAGAGATAATAACATTATTCCTAGTGGGTGTGTGCTTCATCCGACCAGATGTTCTGCGCACTGTTGGTGTATTTCGCTCACGTGGTAACATTGCACTGGAAATGTTGCTGAAATGTGTACGTATTTAGCAACCCAGATTGTTGGAAAGCATTATCCAAACAAAATTCATGAGGGGATTGGGCGGTAAGCTACTCAACGTGGGGATGGTGATTATGGAGACGTTTAGCAGTATTTATAAGTGACGTCATGGATTTTCCGCCTGTGGACAAAACATTGGAACCCATAACACTCAGTATGACTTATTATTTCCTTATAGGTTGTTCAAACTGGACAAATGAGGGTCTGTCTACATGTCTTTTTTCACGGTCAGAAAATATGATACTAATAGATTAATAAAGATTGGCTATTTCCTTATGTGGACCGTGTGCTATCTAGATCGCAGGGTAAATGTTTGTTCGTGTTATTTTTGACAACTTTTAATTTGTCCTAACATCATTAATCTAACTTGTGTAAACTAACTGAATATAAACTAATCTAATCAAACAAAACTAACCTAACCTAATTGAATAACTAATAATAATAATAACAATAATGATAATAATAATAATTAATAATAATGATAATAATTATAATAATAATAATAATAATAATAATAATAATAATGTCAAACTTTAAAGAAAACACACATACGACTGTGGGCTACAATCTTATAGACTGGTTTACAATGCACTGTTTTCAGTATCAATAGTACTCGTAGTATCGGTATCGGTATTGGTAGTGGTACCAGTATTGGTCATATTTTGTGGTATTGGTATCGGTATCAGTCAAAATTCTGGTATCGGTATATCTCTAGTTTTAGGCAGGTTTCTGCTCCTGACTATGCTGATGCACTACCACTATACTGTGAGATGAGGCCATGAGCTTAAGATCAACTAACCCATGTCTAACTGGTGTTCACATGAATCCCTTCTCCAGATCAGCCTTCATGATCTCTTTCTTTTCTCAGGTTCAAAAATATGGTGCGTGGCCTGGAGGATGATGAGGTGGACTTCCTAGAATTAGTCGACCGCTCCAAGTTGCAAGAAGAGATCAGAGTGCGTACTGAGGAGAACACTGCCATTGCTGAGTACAGGTGTGTGTGTGTGTGTGTGTGTGTGTGATAGGTATTATCTAGATCTGGCTCCTTTATCTGATGTGGCATCATAACACACTACTTAGTCTACCTTTCATGCTTATATTGTGACAAATCACACTTAACCCTCAGCTATCACGCCTAATTGGGGCCGCAATAGCCGCGCCATAGCCGAAAACGCGATAGCCGAATTGAACAACTAATGGTGAAAACTGTTATTGGTGCCGCAACCACAAATTTTACTCCTAATATCCCTCATTTTTAACTTTTTTTAATCACTGTATAATCCATTGGTACCAATTAAAACATGTCAAGGTTATAACATAAAAAAAATTACATCAGCTCATTGTATTTACTGTACCTTTTTGTATTCATAAACAACATTTCACAGCTAGGGTTCTGTCTTGTCTCATTGGTTTACATTCAGCGATGGTAGGAGGACGGCATGGAGGGTTGGTGGCCTTTGTAAGCACAAAAAATGGTAGAATCTATCACTGTTTAGTGGGGAGGACGCGCACTTAGAGACTGTGTTTCATCTTGGCGGGAAGGCAGTTTTGGCCAATGAGCGCTCAGATATCCCATGACGTCATGGCTGGGCGCGCGATAGCAGGCATCTGAGGTCACGATAATGAAATTTTAGCAGCTTTTCATGGGTGCGTAATAGCAATAAAACATGATGGCTGAAGTCGCGATAGTCAAGGGTTGACTGTATTCTCCACACTGGTTTAAATAAATGGTTATAATCATGACATTTTAAGGGGATATCCTCAATTCTAGTTGTTATGGTTTCAAATACAGTAGTACCTCGAGATACGAATGCCCCAACATACAATTTTTTTTATATATGACGAAAAATTTCATATAATCTACGCCTCGAAATACAAAGATATTTTAAAGATACGAAGAGCCATCGGTAGGTGGCACAGTGATCACTCGGCTACCTGCGTTGTGTATCGTTATTTATCCTTTGTGCATGTGTGTCTGTGCTCCTTGGTAGTGTGTATTTTTTCTTAAGTTTTGTGAACTCAAGACCTCATGATCATGGTTCCCAAAAGTGAAAATAAGGAGGCTGAAAAGGAGAAACTTATGAAGAGTCTCACAATGGATATGAAACACAAGATAATTGCAAAATATGAACGTGATGTGCGTATCTGTGACTAGTAGTAACTGTTAAGTCAAACCATTGCTGGTGTATCATTCTGAGAACCCCAGGGCCTTTAAAGCACATAAGGTGTTAAAAGAGAAATTCCAGGTCATGTGGCGTGCCATTAGTAAAGCATGGGTAACTCGCCAATTCCTCCTTTGTACTACATATACGAAGTTCTGTCACAGCATCGGTAAATACGAATGTATGTTTAACCCCTATAATTCAGGGAAATTGGGAGTTTTCGCTCATGTTAATCAGCTGGTTTGGTGACAAACGCACAAAATAGCCTGCATTCACATACTGATTACACTTAGAAATTCAATAAACAAGTGAGTACAAATGGTGTTCTGCCCACAAGTAACTCTTCCTCTTTGCAATGCAAAAAAAACAGAAGTCTCTAGATGCTATGGTTACCAAAATGTTACAGGTTGAAGGTGGTATCATTGGGGGACGTGGCCTTGCGTCCAATCGGGTTCAGCAGCCTTGGCTAGACTGATAGAAAACGGGCCCCTTGTATCTCTCTCTCTCTCTCTCTCTCTCTCTCTCTCTCTCTCTCTCTCTCTCTCTCTCTCTCTCTCTCTCTCTCTCTCTCTCTCCTGTTCTGATACCACTCTCATTCCAAAGTTGTCTCCCCGCAACATGGTGAGAGACCAGAGGTGTAGAAGTAAGGCACGCAGGAGAGGCGGCGGAATTGGACACCGTGAAATCACTGTCGCTCCCACCATTGTGGGAGTTGGCGACACAGTGAAGTATAGCATATGTTTACTCCGGATTAATGTTGCCAGCTCACAAGCAAGGAAGACGGGAAGAAAATGGCCCAAAAACGCCTAAACGTCTATCGACGTGCCCCGAGTCTTGCATGATGAACTTCTATCGATGTGTCTCTTGGAAAGGGAAGAATTAAAAGCTTTTTGTCTTATCAACTCCTCTCCTCTTTAGCTTCTTTCTCACTGTCATAATGTTACATCTCTTGCTATCTTTTACTGTTATTTTCATGCCATCTGGTCTTCTGATTTTGCTAATTGCATGGCTCCCCTCCTCCTGCAGCCTTGCTGCAAAAATTTTTTCTTTTTCTCACCACTATTATGTACACCTCTAATGCAATAGTTGACCACACTTCTCTCAATCATTCATCCTTTTCTCTGGTAAACTCTGGAACTGCCTGCCTACTTCTTTATTTCCATCTACGTATGACTTGAACTCATTTAAGTGGAAGATTTCAAGAGTATAGGAAGCGGTGGCATTGTGGATAAGGTGGTGAGCGTGGGGTCGGGCAGACGTCCACACACTGCTTTGAAACTATGCCATTTGTTGAGTTGTTTAATGTTACCTACATGTCACCATGATACCTAGGTTTTAGGTGGTTACACCAAAGATGCACTTGGGTGGTGATATGGGCCCTAATATGGGTACCACTATAAAAAAAAATTGCCTGCGCCAGTAATGGGTGGAAGCTGAACTGCGCTTCCCACATATACTCTTCAAGTATGCATACAGGTGCTATAGGCCATAACATAAAAAAAAAATAAATAAATAAAAAAAATCTTATGGCTAATTCTCTTGACCCTGTTTGGTGACTGGCATCTCAGTGGGCCTTTTTTGTTTCATAATTTTTGTTACCGTCATACATAAAGAAACTTGAAACCATACCAGTTTTTTTTTTATTTATACAATATACTTTCATAAAATGATAAATAAAATGTTCTACAAATATATCAGTTGAAAATAAAAAAAAAATTAAAAATAGAATGAAAATAATTGCATAAGAAAAATATATATTTATCAGATATCAGTGAAGTTTACTATACACCCTTCCATTCTCATTAATATAATAACAAGCAGTGATGAGAAAAGGAAAATTTGCCATTAGTAATAATGAAAAAAATTTTTGGTCAAGGATATCCTCTTAAGTAGATTTGTGTATTGTTTTGATGTCTCAAGTTTGGGGGACTGCAAAGAAAAAGCTGGCAAAATACAATTATTGTAGTAAATAATGTATGGAAGAGTCGGGAATGAAAAGATTAAAAGTTAGAGGTTGTGGTGAAAGGAGAAGAAAAAAGATCAAATGATGGCTCCAGCCCACTTAAAAATGTTAAAAATGATCGCAAGCACTGCTATGTAGTGTATATTAATATACGTATGCTTAATTATGCTACATTACTTACTCATCTGTTATTATGCATACAGATAACTCTTGATTTACGCAATAGATGTGTTCCAAGAGGCATAGCGTATATCAAAATTCAGGTAAAACAAACACGTAATTCTCATAAGAAACAATAGATCATAGGGGGGATGCGGGATGTGGTCCAAAAAAATTTGTACAAAATACTCTATTTATTTGGCTAAATTAACATGTTTTTATTATTTACCATTCTAAATACTTGGGAAAAGCAAGAAATAATAAGAGAAAGCAAAAAATAATAAGAGAAAATAACAAAACAAAGAATACGTAAACATAACACTCACTGTGTCACTGCCTTCACCACTCACACCACAGTCAGTCACCTTCCTCTGAGCTTTTCCACTTTATCATGAGCTTTTCCACTTTATCAGAAATCCACTTATCAAAAGTAACCCCACATGCAGAAGATGATGAAGGACATTTTGGGGCCATTTTGGTGAATTATAGGCAAATTGAAGAGATTCCGTCTGTACTCAGTGCTCGCAGACTGCAAATGAGGTATGAGAAGAGGAAGGAGCAGCGGAGCTCCCACCTATCGGCCAGCTGCGGAACTCTCTGGCGCACAGTTTGAAATTGCGTCTGGCACTCAGTTTGAAATTGTGGTTGGGCCAGATCACATATAAGCAAACCGATCGCGTAAATGAAATAAATCATAATATTTTTTGGGTCGTGTAATAACAAAAACGCGTAAATCGAGTTACCTGTATTTCAAAATTTTGTATGTTCTTCCACATAATCGAGATCTTCATTGACTCCATATTTATAAGTTGTTTCAGCCTCATCACTGTCGAGTGCTACCAAAATTAGGGAACTAGCATTTTAAAGTTTTTTTTTTTTTTTTTTTTTTTTTTTTTTCCCTTGGTTGGTTTCCCTCTTGCATAAAAAAAAATATATATTTATATTTTCCTTCTTTGCCTTCCCCAGTGAATGGCAATAAGTTTTTTGAGTTTTTGTAGAGAACTGCGAGTAATTTTCTTTATCTTAGTCTTGTAATGTCCTTTGTCTTCTCTAATGTTTTTTCAGTTTAAATGTGTGTGTGCATTTACCTAGTTGTATTTACCTAGTTGTAGTTTTACAGGGCCTGGGCTTTATGCTTGTGTGGCCCCGTCTCCATATCTACACTTATCCAATCTTACTTTAAAAGTATGCACACTCGTTGCAGACACTACTTCTTCATCTAAACTGTTCCACGTCTCAATACATTTCTGCGGGAAACTATATTTTTTAATATCTCTCAGACATCTTCCTTTTCTCAGCTTTTTACTATGCGATCTTGTGCTTCGGATGTCATATTCTTCTCTCAGGATCAGTTTCTCATTATCCACTGGGTCCATTCCGTTGATCAAATTATAAACTTGTATCAGGTCTCCTCTCTCTCTTCTTTGTTCCAGGGTTGGTAGATCCATAGCCTTTAGTCTCTCCTCATATGTCATCCCTTCAAATTCTGGAACCATTCTTGTAGCTATTTTTTTTGTAGCCTCTCCAATTTCCTTAAGTGTTTTTTTTTATGAGGGGTCCACACTACTCCTGCATATTCCAATCTGGGTCTTATTATAGTACTTATCAATTTCTTCATCATTTCTTTGTCCATGTAGTGAAATGCAGGATTTATTTATTTAATTTTGGGGGATTTTAAATTTTGGTATTATATTTGTCTCTCCGAAACCTTCAGACCCTAAATTACCAGATGGTGTGGTTTATATTTGGCTAATTAAATACCCTTCCCATCAGCAAGCCTTTTTCAAATGTCTCATGTGGTTGCGTCATAGCTTGACTCATGCCCTTCACAGTACATGGCCAAGCGTCAGAAATACTTACAGGCATAAATTGACAAGGATTAGAATCAGAAACTTCAAGAAGAGAAGATAACAAGAAACAAATAAATAAACATATCATAGGGAGGCAGCTGGACCTTGAATCCTCGCCTCCCTTTGCCCCTCCATCACTCGTTATCTCCCCCCCCTCCAAGACACTTGCCTCACCCCATGCCTTACTGTCATCCTTCTCCACCATCTCTCTACATCATAGGACTGCTATTATCTTTTCAAACACTGTTTTTTCTCACTACCTTTGTCATCACAACTATGCATCACATAATTTTCACAATAACATTATTACAAGAGATTATGTTGAGACAGAGGCCTAAAGCTGGACCAGACGAGTAATAAATACTTCACTGTATCATTATTTCACTTCAACACACTAATAACAACTCGGGGAGTATACAGTTCAATAGTAAAACTGCAGATTGCCGTGACACTGTTGATGGTGCCTTCCCAACGTACGAGTGAATAATATTATCTAGAGAAGCAGGGATCTGATGCATTATCATCTTATCATGCTCCAGGAAGTCACTATTGTATACACAATCATGTGTGAAAATTTCATGTCAATTAGATAAATACAAATAACAAAATAGGACAAAATTATGAAAATTTTTAGGAGCGAATATCTCGAAAAGTGGCTTTTTACACCAAAAATTTTCACAAAATTGGTCTAAACTTTTGTTTGGTATCATTTCAAACTACAACAAAATTGCAATTTTTAGTTGGAATTAGGTTTTTGATAATGTCAGTAGAAAAAAAAAAAAAAAAAAAAAAACTTGGCAGGCAGTTCAACTTGGACTTTAGTCCATGGGGTGGTCAGAGTCCGACTTATCGTGAAATCTGAGTTACCGGGATCTAAGTCTAAGCTTCAACAGTATAGTTACTATGCTCCAGCTTGATTAGATGTCTCTTACCACAGTCCTCATTTCTCTTCCCATAAGTAGTTCCTCATACAGCATAAGATATTTGCTTGTATTCCTCCAATGTGTTCTATTTTCCATAAATCTTTTTTTATGTAAGAATAGAAAGCTTATCAAGGGGGAAAAAAAAAAGGCTTACTTAGTTGCAGGTCAAAACAGTTAGCCAAAAGAAAAGGATATACGTCTTGAAACCTCCCTCTTAAATGAAGTTAAGTCATTTGAAGTTGGAATTATAGAAGCAGGCAGGGAGTTTGAGCTTACTAGGGAAAGGTATGAATGATTGAGAGTACTGATTAACTCTTGCAATTAGGGTTGGACAGAATAGGGGTGAAAGGAAGAAGAAAGCCTTGTGCGTTGAGACCGCAGGAGAAGGGGAGGCATATAGTTAGCAAGATGAAAAGAGCAATTAGCATGAAAAAAGTGGTAGAAGATAGCAAGAGATGCAACATTCCAGCGGTGAGAAAGAGGCTGAAGAGTCACTCAGAGGCGGGGAGTTGATGAGATGAAAAACTTTTGATTCCACCCTATCTAATAAAATTATGTGAGGAGAACCCTCCATGCATGCAAAGAGTAATCCATATTGACAGATAAAGCCCTTGTGCAGAGTTAGCAGTTGGAGAGGTTAGAATAATTGGCGTAGCCACCTCAGAATGCCCAACTTCATAGAAGCTGTTTTAGCAAGAGATGAGATGTAAAGTTTCTAGTCTAGATTATAAGTAATGGACGGACCAGGATATTCAGTGTAAGAGAGGGAGAGACAGTCGAGTGTCATTGAAGAAGAGGGGATAGTTGTCTGGAAGAATGCATCAAGTTGATAGATGGAGGAATTGTGATTTTTGAGGCATCAAAGACTACTAAGTTTTCTCTGCCCCAATCAGAAATCTTAGAAAGATCAGAAGTCAGTCTTCCTGTGGTATCCCTGCAGGAACTGTTAACTTCCTGAAGGGTTGGTCATCTCTGAAAAGACATGGAAAGGTATAGGGTGGTATCATCAACCTAAGAGTGGATAGAGTAAGAAGTTTGGTTAGAAAGATCATTAGTAAAGAATAGGAAGAGAGTGGGTGACAGGACAGAACCCTGAGGAACACCACTGTTAATGGATTTAGAAGAACGGTGGCTGTCTAATACAGCAGCAATAAAATGGTCGAAGAGGAAACTTGAGATAAAGTTACAAAGAGAAGGATAGAAACTGTAGGAGGGTAGTTTTGAGGTCAAAGCTTTGTGTCAGATTCCATCAAAGGCTTTTGATATGTCTAAGGCAACACCAAAAGTTTCACCGAAATCACTAAAATAGCATTACCAGGACTCTGTAAGGAAAGCCAGAAGAATACCAGTAGAGCGACCTTAATGATCAGATAAAAGATTGTGAAGTGACATGTTTTAAGAATCTTCCTATTGAGAATAGATTCAAAGACTTTAGACAAACAAGAGATTAAAGCTATAGGGCAGTAGTTTTAGGAATTAGAACAGTCATCCTTTTTAGGAAAAGGCTGAATGTAGGCAAACTTCCAGCAAGAAGGAAATCAATAGACAGAGTTGGAACAGTTTGGCCAGGCAAGGTGCAAACATGGAAGCACAGTTTTTGAGAACAATGGAAGGACCCCATCAGGTTCATAAGCCTTCCAAAGGTTTAGGCCAAGGAGGGGATGGAAAACATCATTACAAAGAATTCAAGGCATGAAATAGTTAGAGGGAGGAGGAGAGGGAAGGACAAGCAAAAGTTTGAGAGAAGACTTCAGCTTTAGAGACAGATGTGATGGCAGTGGTGCCATCATGATGAAATAAAGGAAGGAAAGATGAAAAACTAAAGTTATTGGAGATGTTTTGGCCAGATGCCATAAGTCATGAGGGGAGTTGCATTTTGAAAAATTTTGACATTTTCTATTGATAAAGGTTATGTTTGGCAAGTTTAAGAACAGACTTTGCATGATTCCGGGTAAAGATATAAAGTGCATGAGATTCAGGTAATGGAAGGCTCAAGTACCTTTTGTGGGCAACCTCTTTATTGTGTATAGCATGAGAACAGACTGGTTAAGCCTATGTTTAGAAGGTTTAGGTTAAGAAAAGAGTGAGGAAAATACGTCTCCATGCCAAACACTATCACCTCTGCTACGCACTCAGCACACAGAGATGGGTCTCTGACATGAAACAGTAATAATTCCACGGAAAATCAAGATAGTACCTCCTCAGGTTCTCCCCCAACTGGCAGAGACACCTCTGCTTTAGGGGATCTTGAGAAAGGACTGGAGAAATAGGACAAGATGCAGATTTGAGATTGTGATTGGAGGAGCTCAATGGAGAAGATAGGGTAACAGCATAAGCAGGAGGATTATAGGTAAAGAAAAGTCAAGAATGTTGGGCATATCTCCAAGACGGTCAGGAATACATGGGTGTTGCACCAGTTGCTCTACGTCATGGAGGATAGTAAAGTTGAAGGCTAGTGTACACCAGGATGGTCAGTGAAGGGATAGGAAAGCCATAGCTGGTGGTGAACACTGAAATCTCTAAGGATGGGGATCTCCATGAAAGGATAGATAGAGACAGAATGTGCTCCACTAAAGAATTTCTTATAGTCAGAGGAATTAGGAGAGAGATAGACAACACAGATCAATTTAGCTAGAAAGTGACTTTTGAGTCAAAGCCAGGTGGTAGAAAACTTGGAAGATTCAAGAGCATGAGCACAAAAGCAGATCAAGTTGTTGCACACATAGATGCAACATCCAGCTTTCGAACGAAAATGAGAATAGAGATAGAGTAATACTCCGCTTAACGAACATTCGTTTAACGAATTTCCGGTTTAACGTACTAAAAAAAGTTAGACCAAAAGTCCGCTTAACGTACAACCACATCCGTTTTAGCAAATTTTCTGGATTTGAATTTGCTGGGTGAGGGACCGAACGCGGCAGCTTCGCTGTGATTGTCTGGCTCCCCGCCTCTGTCTCTAGCACTCCTGGAGCTGGATCAAGATTCTTTAACAACGTCAGAGCAACCTCTTGCAGCGAAATGGCATCCATGAACGCTTGGGCTATCAGGTTGCTCTGAGGTTGCTGGGAACACCATCTCTGGAGGTGGTGTTTCTGTCTTATATATGCATTTATGTTCACAAAACAACATTTCTATTAGCTTTTTACAAACATTGCCCCCAAGAAAGAATTGTTTTGTAATGCATAAAGTGAAATCTTACATGGAATACCAAAAAATAAAGCAGAGATGAGATGAGCCACAGACGAAGTGGGAGACTTGCGGCCACTCGCCCGCTTCTTCTTCTTCTTGTGACCCTTTTAGCCTGCGTGTTGTCTTTCCCCATGATATTTGTTTCCACTCCTCTATTGCCTGCTATAATGGATATCATATCTTAGTATTCATATACGCTCATGCCATGAGGATAACCTCGACTCCGTGGCAGTGAGTGATAGTGAATTAGTAATGAAATACCGCAGTATTTCATTTATAATTCACTATCACTCACTGCCATGGAGTCGAGGTTATCCTCATGGCATGAGCGTATATGAATACTAAGATATGATATCCATTATAGCAGGCAATAGAGGAGTGGAAACAAATATCATGGGGAAAGACAACACGCAGGCTAAGAGGGTCACAAGAAGAAGAAGCGGCTGAGTGGCCGCGAGTCTCCCATTTCGTCTGTGGCTCATCTCATCTCTGCTTTATTTTTTTGGTATTCCATGTAAGATTTCACTTTAAGCATTACAAAACAATCCTTTCTTGGGGGCAAGGTTTGTAAAAAGCTAATAGAAATGTTGTTTTGTGAACATAAATGCGAGAATGTGAGAGAATTTGTACGTACCTCCTCTAACTTCCAATGACTCATATGACATCATAAAAGTAGTGGTACAACGGTGGCCCAATATGCTGCCAAACGTATATATATATATATTTTTTTTTAACCCATGTGGTATGTTGGGGACCAGCCCAGAACACATCCCCCTTATTTCCACTATTTCCTATGAGAAAATTACGTCCGCTTAACGAATTTTCGCTCTACGAACAGCTTTGACACCCCCTATCCTGTTCGTTAAGCAGAGTATTACTGTCAGTTGCCTCAGACAGCTGTGCTTCAGTAAGGAAAAGAAGGTGAAGTTTAGTAGAGGAGAGGTGGTGTTCTACCAAATTTATATGGTACTCTGTCAAATACACTGAGTCGACACCATCTCTTCCTCATACCTCATCTGTTACTCTTGTATAGAAACTTATTATATTTGTTATACATGATCTTCCTTTTCTAAAACCAAATTGGTAGTTATTTATAATTCTAACCATTTTTCTTTGATTATAATTTCATAGGTCTCTCCCACAACACTAATCAGTGACACTGGTCTATAATTTAGGGGCTCAATCCTTATTCCTCCTTTGTATTTAGGCACTATATTTGCTCTTTTTCACTCCCTTAGTACTCAACCTTCCATCAAAGAGCTGTTGAACACAATCCAAATTGAATCCACCAGCTGTTTTCTACATTTTCTCATTGTCCATCCTTACACTCCATCTGACTCTCATTCCTTTTCTAACATCCACCTTCTCTAATAATATGCTAATTTTACATTTTTGCACCGTAACATTTCTTAACCCTTCCTAAGTCACTTCAGCATTTGGTTCATTCTACATTAATTAAATACTAATCTAGAGTTCTCATTCATAAGTTGACTCACTTCTTCTATTGTTTCATATATCCCATTTCCCTTAATTAACTTCTCGATGGTTTCTGTTCATCATCTTTCCATTCATATACTTGTAAAAAAAAGCTTGGGTTCCTCTTCACATCTCTTTATTACATCCCCTTCAAGGTTTTCCTTCTCCCAATTAATTATAACATATTCATTTCGCACCTTTTTATATTGCTTCCTATTGTCTTCATTTTGCTGTTTTTTAAAGTTGCATCCTTACTCTTCGTAACTTTTGGACATCTAGCATTATGCCACATATTTGCTCTCCTTTATCCTGTGTATGGGAATATACCTCTTCATCCCCTCCTAGTACTTTTCTAGGAATGTTTCATACTTCTGTTGCACCATTTTGCCCTCCATGATTTCTTTCCAATTAATATTACAAATGTATTTACTTAATCCTTCAAAATTTGTCTTGACGTAGTTCAACATTTCTTATTTTTTATCCTCTTTGCATTTCATTATTTCCCAATCTTCCAATTCAATTTCAAAAACCACATGATCACTTTTCCCCCATTGGGCTCTCCCCCCTCCCCCCACCAGGTTCCACAATGATTCTCGTCTGTACCTTGTCTACGTAATCCTTCATTCATTGGTCCATTGTATTTATCATTGCCAGTTGTAGCACTTCTTCCTTCCATTGTCCAGCATAACCATCCACTTCATGTATGTGTGTTTAATAATGATAATAATAATGATAAAATAGTTTATTAATAGGAGCTTATAATGCAATATGGGCAGCCAATGGCTGAAGCTATGCATTAGAAGCAGAAAAATATTAAAAGTAAAAAGAAAACCACACACTAGAGATATACCATATTTGACAACACAGGATGCATGGGCATATAAGATGCACTCCCATTTCAGTAGGTCAAATTTGGGGGAAAACAAACGTTTTTTGTGTATTTTAGCACATACTGTTAAAAGCAATCTAGCAACACATTATATAAGCAGAAAAGATTGCTGCAAAAGCAATGTTATCCTTAAGATTTTGCCAATGTGGGGGCTTTTATTTATTTATTTTTTGCAAGAGGGAAACTAACCAAGGGCAATTAAAAAAAAAAAAAAAAAAAGACCCCACATTCAAATGCAAGTTCTCTAAAAGACTGTTAGAGAATTAGCCAAAAGACAGGGATAAATGTCTTGAAACCTTCCTCTTAAAAGAAGTCAAGTCATAGGATCATTAATGAATAATAGAAAAAGAGTGGGTGACAAGACAGAACCCTGAGGAACACCACTGTTAGTAGATTTAGAAGAACAGTGGCCATCTACCATGGCTGCAATAGAGAGGTCAGAAAGCAAGCTTGAGATAAAGCTACAGAGAGGAGAGAAACCATAGGAGGGCAGTTTTAAAATCAGTGGTTAGGCAACGAATGATACATTGACCTTTCCTTGCGCTCTGCAATTGGTCTTCTTGTTGTCATCTGACATGTGTATTTTTCTGTAGGTGGTGGCCAAAAATTCCTTGCTGCTGCTCTATTGCCTTGACATGATGTACCACTTGTAGTTTGTAGGAGATTGTGTAGCCTGACCTTTTTCCTGCTACATTCATAATAGTGAGGGTGTTGATGTGTTTTGTTATGATCAGATCGGATCTGATATAGTCGGGGGATAGCCATTGCAATGGATCCTCTTGTTATTTTCTCACTTTTGTTGTAACAGATTTATCTGTTTTCTCTTTTTTTCCACAATCAGCTTTTTTCTATTTTATTTTATTTTATTTCACTATCAATTTTATGATCATGAACTTGCTGTTACTTGTTACCTCAGATGGCATCGAGTCAGGGTACTGATTAGCTGATACTTATAAACATGTGTCACAGCCTCACAGGTTAAATTGCTTTCATTTTTATGAAAATTAGTTTTTAAATAATAATAATAAAGTAATGATAACAATACCAGCAATAAAATAATGATGCATGCAGTTAGGGTAGATATAAGTACTGATTGTGAGCTAGGTTAGAGAGCATCAGGGAGAAAATAAGCCTACGGGAAGTCTCAACTTCACGTATTAGATGCAGGGCGATTATTTTAGCCAAAATTTGGGAAAAAGGTGTGCCCTTATATGCCATCAAATATGATAATTAAAATTAAAAATAAAACAGATTAATTAAAACATAAAAGAACAGATTGACTAGAATGATATAACCAAGAGTGAATGATGTCAGTGGGTGTTATCAACCTGACTAGATAGATGGCAATGTACTTAAAGCAGTCAGTGTGAGCTCTGATAGGGACCAGGTTGTTAGAGGTGTATAGGGCTCTTCAAAGTGACATTGCATTAGAGGGAGGAGATTGTGGTGACAGGTTATTGAGCAGTTCTAATGCTGGCAGCGTAGTGGTCAGTAAGGGTGCTGAGATGCAGGCCCTGCAGGGTGGCAAGGGTGGCATTATAGGTGGTGTAGATGGAGCCAAATATGACCTTGATGGCCCTTTTCTGGGTCCTCTCGAAGCAGTTGAGAAGGGTGGTGGTAAGACAGGGAGACCAAGTCTCCCAAGCTGGGGAAGCATAAGTTAATTTTGACAAGATGAACATCTTAAAAATGGTAATTAGCTAAGAGGTGGGAATACCAAAGTGTGTGTGTGTGTGTAATTCACCACAGTTGCCTGCTGGTCACCCAACCAGCTTTCCCCATTACAGAGCGAGCTCAGAGCTCATAGACCGATCTTCAGGTAGGATTGAGACCACAACACACTCCATACACCGGGAAAGCAAGGCCACAACCCCTCGAGTTACATCCCGTACCTATTTACTGCTAGGTGAACAGGGGCTACACATTAAGAGGCTTGCCCATTTGCCTCGCCGCTTATTGGGATTCGAACCCGGACCCTCTCAGTTGTGAGCCAAGCGTGCTAACCTCTACACTACACGGTGTGTGTGTGTGTGTGTGTGTGTTTCAAACACCTAGCTGGAAGGGACATGAAAGAAATTAACCCGTGTTCTTGGTAATGAGTCTGAAATTTTTATGTCACAATGTCACATTTTTTAATCTTTTGAACCACCAGCACACAATTCTCTACAGACTTTATTTCATCATCTGTAATAGATTGTTTAGTAGCCATTGGTGTGATATGGAGAGATATATAACAGCTTTTCTAATCTTGCTTATTGCATGTCTTTCCTCCTGCCACAGCCTTGCTGCAAAAGAATTTTTTTTTTTCCATCTTTATATGTATTCTGACCACCTCTAATGCAAAAGATAACCAGTTTTCACAATCATTTATCCCTTTCTCTTGTACACTTGTGAACTCCCTGCCTGTTTTTGTATTTCCATCTTCCTATGACTTAAACTCTTTCAAGAGGGAGGTTTCAAGACATTTTTCTTCTGGTTTTAGCTCATGCTTTCAAATGTGTGAGCACCAGAACTTTTTATTAAAGTTTTCCTCGTCCTTTCCAGTGCCCCACCTATATATGTGGTAAATAAAAAAAATTAATGTATTCTTAATGTTTACATTCATCATTCTTCCTTAATCCACTGTTACTTGGATTTTACAGGAAAAAGGTTTCCGAGATGCAAAAAAACATAGTAGAAGAAGAGATCAGGGCTGAAATGAAGGCAGCAGAGGCTCGAAGGACTGCAGTGCCATCTAAGCGCCAACCATCCCACTTGTCCCTTTTGGCTGGTGCTATCAAGAGGAAGACGAGTGAGGAAGACCGGTCAGCCAATACCTCTACGGCTGGTCAACCTAAGAGACAGAAGACCGGTGGGTGGGGTGAGCAGTTGTGTTTTGTAATTGCAGTCCACAAACACTGATTTTGCATGGAAGTGAGACACTCTACTTAGGGTTGAGTATTTTGCTGAAGGCCTCTCAGCATTTATGTGTGATGCTTCACTGATGTCAATAGAGATAATCATCTGAATGAGAAAATATGACTAAGAACCTCATACAAAAACTGGTAAAGGAAGAGAGTAAAGAATTGTTTTTTCATGACCATGGTGGCAGCATGCCTCTGCTTTCCATCAGCTGGCTTACTGTAAGAGTCAAATTAAAGTCCAACTACCTTCATAGAGAAGCTATAAACCAGCCTGATAAAAAAATTGGTGTTCCACCACTGGTTGTGAAAAGGTTATTTCCTCACTGTCTCCTTTGATGAATTGTCGTAAGAAATTCTGGAAATTTTACATTTTTTCTTATTCACATGTTTGTTTGTTTATTTTTTTTTTATTGACACCATTGAAGCCCAACATGTGAAGATCTATTATTGAATATCTCCATACATTGTCTGACTCATACTCAACGCTATAAAGAGCACAGCATACACAGTGTAGATAATAATGATAATTTTTGGGAAGGTGGGGAAGAGATACACAGGCTGTGGATGAATACTTTACTTCCTGACTAGTTTTGCTTACAGCTTCTTGAGAGGAAATAAATGGTTTGCAAACCAACCTGCACAGTGTGTGTATATATATATATATATATATATATATATATATATATATATATATATATATATATATATATATATATATATATATACAGTAAAGTCCCAGGTTACGTCGGTCTCGAGTTACATCAAACTCGTAGTTACGTCAGTCCACTATAAGGCAATTTAAGATTTTTAAAAAATTGAAAATTTATAAATCGTAAAGTGTGGGATTTATTGTTATTGTTGGTAGTTACCCGTCACACCGCCCGCCTCACGCTTGAATACAATAACACCCTGCATCAGTTCGACCACACCATCGCCCCTGGCAAGAGTGTTATCCTACTTCTGTGTTTACTGACTCAAGTTCTTAGTATCTTGCTCAATGGCACCAAAGAGAAAACTTCTTAGTGACAGCAGTGATGCTAAGAAAAGGAAAACCATTATGCTACAAGAAAAAGAGGACATAATTAAAAGACATGAGAAGGGAGGCAGCAGCTGTGTGTGAGGGAGGGAAGAAGAAAATGGGAAGCCCGTTACCATGACAACGGGGAGGTTGACGACCTTGAGGGCTCGCACACCCATCACAACAATAACAACTCCGGAGCCTTCGCCTGGGTCACACGACACTCGCAGCTCACTTGCACTGTCTGCTGATCCCTATTGCATTTCCTGCCCCGCTGCCCACGCTTCTACTTCCACCGCACTGCACTACACTCCCAGCTGTCCCACTGGGCGTCACAACATTCGACCTGCCCACCCTCCTGGCGGCCTCAGGCGTCCACCCCTCTCGGCAACCTGCAGTCCTTTGCGTTCGTGGACCTAATCAACAACAAAAACAAACTTGTGTTTCATATTCCTACGTAGTTGTAAATAATATAACAATATAACCTTTAACTTACCTGAATGACCATAAACAATGATTGGTTGAAAACTCAATAATATGCTTTGAAATGTACGGAAACTCGAGTTACGTACAAAATCGACTTACGTCATGTTTCAGGAACATAACTCTGACGTAAACCGAGACCTTACTGTATATATATATATACCCTCGAAACAACGGACCTCCCATGAACTGATTTCGGAAACTATGGACAAATTCTGGAGTCGGTTTAATCTACGGACGAATATTTAAATGCGCACGATTGTCCGTTCCCGGCAAATTATTGTTTGGTAAACTTTGTTTTCTGTATTGTTCCGAAATCCGTTGATGGGAGGTCCGTTGTTTCGAGGGTCGAGTGTGTGTATATATACTGTATATATATATATATATATATATATATATATATATGAGAACCTGCAGGATAACAAAAGGTCTGGGGAGTGCTGATTGGTTTTCAAGTCATCATAGGTCCCACCTCCCACCTGCTGCTATCTTCATGTCAATCACTGCCCATTCTCTTGTTTATGTTTTTTGTTCAGGTTAATATATATAGATACCCATGCCTTCCTGTGTTGTTTGGAGAGATTTACCTCTATCATCTTTGCTCAATTTCACTTTCACAGATGTCTTTTTTCATCTACGTGATTTACCAACACACTGCTTATCCTGTGGTGTCTGATGTCAACCTTATTCTCCTTCAACTACATCACTAGTCATCTGCTGGGTCTCCCCATAGTATTTTTCATTACACCCATTGCATGAAATCTTTTATACTAAGCTGCTCAGGTGTTCAATATCTATCTCTTATACTAAGCTGCTCAGGTGTTCAATTTTCTCCAATTTCTTGTCTACAAGGTCCTTAATTTTACTGCCTATAGTTACTACGCAAATATAAGAATTATTTAGTAATTTGGACAACTCATTCAGTTGATTATTCTGCACGATGGATCTTGCCTTCCCCTCTAATATGCATGAGAGTCCCTTTGGGTATCCTAGTTTCAAGAGAGTCCCATTTCCTTCAGCCTTTCTTCATATGTTAGGTCCTTTAGCTCCAGCTCCATCTTTGTAGCCATCCTCTAGATCCGTTTGAATCTTCTATGTGTTTTTTTTCAAGGTCAGTGACCACACCACTGCTGCACATTCCATCCTTGGATGTATTATACTCTTAATCATTTTTTCATCATATCCTTGTCCAAGTACTGAAATGCCACCCTATTATTAGTCAACATTTTATGTGTTGACCCAATTATCTTGCTTGTGTGTTTTTTGGGAGTCAAGAGTTTCATGTATAACTCCCCCCACATCTTTTTCCTCTTTAGTGTTCATTATTTGTTCCTCTCCCATCTCAAACAGTTCCATACTGGTCTTCTCTTACTCTTTCCTAATTCCATTATGTGGTATTTCTTGGCATTGAATTCTAGCTTCCACTTCTTACTCCACTTATAAATTTTGTCTATATCTTCCTGCAGCAGTAGTCTTCTTGATTACTCTTAGCAATTTTGCATCATCAGCAAACAAATTAATATAACTGGTCACTCCATTCTGTATGTTGTTTACATATACCTGGAACATATGGGGGCTAACACTGACCCTTATGGCACTTGTTACTTTACTCCAGGATGAGTATGTATCTCTGATCACAGTTCTCATCTCTGCCCTTCAAGTAATCCTTTATCTAATCTAATATTATTTCTCTCAGTCCTCCTATGTTCTTTAACTTCCAAAGTAGTCTGCTATGAAGGACTTTATCAAAAGCCTTTTTTTATGTCTAGGTACACAGTGTCCACTCATCCATCTCTGCTCTTTATTCCTTCTACTATTCTTAGTAAATTAGACATACATGATCATCTTGTCCTGAACCCAAATTGTCTATTCGATATAACTTGTTTTCTTCCAGATATTTAACTCATTTTTCTTTGATAACAATTTCACACGTCTTCCCCACAACACTTGTGACACCAGTCTGCAATTTAATTTTCTCCTTTGAATAATGGAATTAACTAACTCTTTCATTCTAGTGATACTCTCCCTTCCTTTAATGAGTTTGTAACCATTTCCCAAATTGGTTTCAGCAATGTATCTACATTCCTTTAGTGCCCAGCCTGACACACCATCCGGTTCCATTGCTTTTCTGACATCGAGATCCTCTAGTAGTCTTCCAATTTCTTGTTTATGCACTATGATTTCTTGCAAGCCTTGACAATGCAATGTCCTACTTAGTTTTGCAAATTCCTCTTCTTCAGTTAACAGTTTTGAAACACTCATTCATAATTTCGTTCATTTCCTTTGCTCTCTGGTATGTCTTCCCTCCTTTAACAATTTTTTTCTATTGTTTCCTTATTCTTCATCTTACTATTTATATATTTGTAGAAAAACTTGGACCTTCGCTTTTCCGCACCACATCTTTCTCAAAGTTTCTTTCTTCCTCTCTCCTTACTCTAATATATTTACTTCTTGCATCCTTATACTGCTGTTTGTTGCTTTCATTTCTTTGCGTTTTTAGTTTCTTCCAAACTTTATTTTTTCCATCTTAGCTTCTATACATCTGCCATTGTACCAAGCTCGTATACTCCTATTTACTCTATAGATTGGTACGTATTTCCTCACTCCCTTGTTATACTTCTGTAGGAATAATTCATTTTTCCCCTGTACAATCTTTCCTTTCATAATGTTCCTCCATTCTATGCCACCAAGAAATTGTCTTAACTTTTCGAAATTTGCTCTTGCATAATTTAATCTCCTTTTTGTAGTCCTCCCTGTATCTTAGCACATCCTCTTCCTGCATTTCTAATACTAATGTTGGTTACATGGTGACTTCTTCCCATTGGAATCTGATATTGTATGATAGGAGAGGGCTTTGGCATCTTTGTGAATACTAGGTCAAGCAGTGATGGTTCTTCTTCCCTTCTGTACCGTGTTGATTATTCCATCCACTGATCCAGTGTATTCACCATAGTTAGCTGTAACACCTCCTCACTCCACGATCCAGCATTACCCATTACTTCCATCTCTCCAGTTTACTCTTTTATAGTTGAAGTCTCTTACTAATAGTATTTTCCATTTCTTCTTATCATATTATCCAACCACTTAATCACCTCTCCTTGCATTTCCTTATGTTCTTCTGTTCTCCATGTATTGGTCTTAAGTGGCACATACGTGACTATGATTCTCATTTTTTTTATTTCTTCTGTCTTGATTGTTACTCATATTACTTCTGCCATGCCATCTCCATAGTGTACTTCCTCCACACATATATCATCACAAAGCATTATTAGCACTCCTCCCACTTTTCCCTTTCTGTCTCTTCTCCAACTTTTTTATATCTCTCTTAAAGCTAACATGGACCTCCTCCCTTAGCTTTGTTTCTACTATGCACATTACATCCAGTCGTTTCTCCTTCAAATAGTCTCTAACCTCCAACATACTGGACAATATATACATATATCACTCTTAATTTCTTTCCTCTTCCATTACCTCTTCTTTTTTCCGAAGATACCACTTCTTCAGTCTCACATCTAGAACCCTCCAGTAAAAATTCTTCTCGATCTCCATCCTTTTTTCATTTTTTTTCCTTAGCTTCATTTCTTAGCACACTCTCCTTTTCTCTCTCTTTCAGGTTCATATCTCTTTTTATCCATATATCATTAAATTCAGTATCTTCAGCCAATTTTTCTCTTCTTGCCATTATCTTCTCCATCACCACTTGCAATCTCATTCCCACTTTCAGTGATCTCTTTTTGCCTTCATTAAACCTTCCCAATCTAATCACTTTCTCCACCTCTTGTTCCAACCCATGTGTTGTCTTTAACTTAATAACACCCTTTACCCAACTCTCTCTCTCTCTCTCTCTCTCTCTCTCTCTCTCTCTCTCTCTCTCTCTCTCTCTCTCTCTCTCTCTCTCTCTCTCTCTCTCTCTCTCTCTCTCTCTCACAAACTTGTTAGGGTTTTTGTTCCTTCAGCACAAATTTGTTCACTGTGTCCCTCACCAATTCTTCCTTCTCCCTAATTACTTGTATTACATTGTCCTTTGTCTTTTCTTGTATCTGCTTCTCTATTACCTCTATGAATTAACTTTTTCTTCTTCATGTTCCCTTTTCCAGGCATTTCATAATTCCTCCAATTTGATCTCACCCATTCCATTTTCCACTTTGCCTGCCCCATCCTGTACTTTCTCTTGTAGGCTTTTTAATGATTTTTCATATTCACAACATTAATATACCATTTTGTTTCTTTATCTCCATCTCTTTATCACCTGGTTTACATCTCTTACTTTCTCACATTCTTCTATTCTCACTTTTTAGTTCAGTGTTTTCTTTTATTAATTTGTCGTTTTCCTATGATAATACTTAAAATCACTTCCTTCATATATCTCATCTCCCTCTCCATAAGTTTAGTGTTTTGTTATATTAATTTGTCATGTTTTCCCATGATACTTACGATCACTTCCTTCATATATCTCATCTCCCTCTCCACGAGTTCAGTGTTTTCTTTTACTAATTTGTCTTGTTTTTCCATGATACATGAGATCACTTCCTTCACGTATATATCTCATTTCCCTCTCCACGTTCATCAGCCTTCTCACATTACCTTTTTCTTCTAAATCCTAAAAATTCCTTGTCTGTGTTATCTTCCAATCTCCTCAGCCATATTGGTGTTTCAGTAAATCATGACAAATTTTTTGAAACCATACATCTGACAGCGCAACCTACTTCTGCCTCTTTCACTCCAAACGACACCAAAATCTTGCTTATTTTGGAGACAAAACCACCTTATGGCCCCCATTCCCCCGTGTACATACAATCTAGGTCCGCTTCACAATGCCTGGTGTTTACCTAGTTGTATTGTACAGAGTCCAAGCGGGGCTCATAGTGTGTCCTGTCTCCATTTATCCAATTTTTCTTTAAAGTTATGCACATTATGTGCTGTAACAACTTCATCACTCAATGCATTCCACTTTTCTACCATTCTATGTGGAAAACTTGTATTTTCCAATATCCTTCACACACTGCCTTGTCCTAATTTTTACATGTCCTCTTGTCCTAGCTGCTTCTGTCACCAGCACCAGGTCTTCCTTGTCTATCCTTTTCATTGCCATTTACTATTTTATACGTTGCTATTAGGTCTCCTCGTTCTCTTCTATCTTGTAAGGTTGGCAGTCCCCATTTCCTTCAGGTTTTCTTCATATGCTAGGTCCTTTAGTTCCGGCACCATTTTGTACCTATCTTCTGAATCTGTTCTAATCATCTTATATCTTTTTTAGAGCTTGGTGACCATACCACTACTGCATATTCCAGCTTTGGACATATCATGCTTGTGATTATTTTTTTTCATCATAACTTTGTCCATGAATTGAAATGCCACTCATATTAATCAACATTTTATATGCTAATCAAAATATCTTATGTATTTTTCAGGATTTGGATTTTCCTGTTTGATCACTCTCAGATCTTTTTTCTCTTTAGTCTTAATGATTTTTTCCTTTTAATCAGACAGTTCCATATCTGTCTTCTCTTACTCTTTCCTAGTTCCATTACATGACATTTCTTGGCATTGAACTCCAATTTCCACTTCTTACTCCACTCGTAGTTTCTGTTTATATCTTCTTGCAACAGCAAACAGTCCTCTTGGGTTTTGATTAGTCTTAGCAGCTTTGTATCATCAGCAAATAAATTAATATAACTGTTTACTCCATTGTGAATGTCATTTACATAAATCTGGAACATAATGGGGACTAACACTGACCCTTGTGGCACTCCACTTGTTACGTTACCCCAAAATGAGTATGCATCTCTGATGACAGTTCTCATCTCCCTGTCCTTCAAATAATCCTTTGTCCATTCTAACAAAGTTCCTCGTAGTTCTCCTATGCTTTTTAGTTTCCAAAGTAGTCTGCTATGAGGGACTTTATCAAAAGCCTTTTTTTATGTCCAGGTATATTGTGTCCACCCATCCATCTCTGTTTTCCAGTCTTGCAGTAACTTGAGTAGAATCTCATTAAGTTTGATACACATGATCGCCCTGTCCTGAACCCAAATTGTCTGTTTGATATAACTTGTTGTTCTTCCATAAATTTAACCCAATTTTCTTTTGATAACTATTTCACATTATTCTTCCATAAGTTTAACCCAATTTTCTTTTGATAACTATTTCACATAACTTCCCCACAACACTTGTAAGTGACACCGGTCTGTAATCTAATGGCTCAGTTGCCTTTCCTCCTTTAAATATTGGTATTACATTGGCTCTCTTCCATTCTAGTGGTACTCTCCCTTCATTTAATGAACTTGTAATAATTTCCTGAATTGGATCTAACAACTGCTCTACATTCTTTTAGCACCCAGCCTGATACACCCCATCCAACCCCATTGCTTTTCTGACATCCAAATTATCTAATAATCTTATTATATCCTCTTTGTGCACTATGATTTCCTGTAATCCTCAGCAATGCAATGTTCTATTTGGTTCTACAAAATCCTCTTCTTCAGTGAACACAGTTTTGATGCTCTCATTTATTATTTCCCTTTTTTTTGTTTGCTGTTTGGTATGTCTTACCCCATTTTATTATTTTTTCTATTGTTTTCTTATTCTTCATCTTACCATTTATAAATTTGTTGAAAAGCTTGGGGTCATCTTCACTTTTTCGATTCTCTCTTTCTCTTTTCTTACTTTAATATATTAATTTCTCGCATCCGTATAATGCTGTGAGTTATTGCCATTTCTCTACTTTTTGAGTTTCTTTCAAGCTTTATCTTCTGCATTTTTAGCTTCTGTACATCTGGCATTGTATCAAGTGTGTATACTTTTCATAACTCTATAGTTAGGTATGTATTTCTTTATTCTTTTCTTATATTTCTGTAGGAATATTTCATATTTCCCTTGTATTGTCCTTCCTTTCATAATGTTCTTCCATTCAATATCAGCAAAGAATTTTCTTTATTTTTTCAAAATCTGCTCTTGCATAATTTAATCTTTTGCTTTTGTTGTCATCTCGGTATCTTATCCCATCCTCCACCTGCATTTCCAACTCTAATGTCACATGATCACTTCTTCCCATTGAACTAAGGTACAGGGGATCCTCACAATTCGACAGGATTAGGGCAGTTTTTCATCGGTCGAATCAGCGTATATTCGAATCGTGAAGCAATTTTTCCCATAAGATACTTAAGAATAAGGGAGGATAGGGACCAACCTCCAGCCTAGACCCCCCAAAACATCACTATAATCTCTAAAAACACTAACTTAGACTAAATCAGTATTACTATTAAAGGCTTCATTTATATCTAACTTTTTTTTTTTTATTAAACACATTAAGGTGGTGTACAGTACATTTTTGGAAATAAAAACACTTGCAGCGGTCTCGCAGTACTTGTCCCTGTTCTTCCAAATTGTTGATACCCATTTGCACTGCAACGACACTGTAAGCTATACTTGCCTCACACTTTCTTATAAGCTCAAGCTTATCTTTGAAAGGCAGGAAATTGTGCTTCTTAGAGCTGGGACTGAAGGTGGCTTTGCGCGGCATGGTTGAAGCAGCATGGAGGCAGGAGGTGGAACAGCGGAGCATGGCCTGCCTAGACAACAGCTGAGGCGAGAGAGATGCAGAGGAAACGACGCACATCCTGTGGATCGTTTTCTCTGCCAGATTTTCCTAATGAGAAGTAGCAGAAGCACGCTTTAAAAGTAGTGGATTTCACCACAGTATATCCCAATACAAAAAACTACTACCTAATTACTTTAACTACTATATTTTGTACGTAACCACTATCCGCTCATATTTTTTTTCCATGGGGTTAGGGGAAGGGGAGTGGAGTCCTCTTTCATGATGTACCATTTTTTCCATAAGTTTTCTCTGGCTTCTTTTTCATCTATAAATTATTTTCATTCTTACCTAAATTTAACCAAAATATTTTTTCTTCTTAACAAAACTTAATTATTCTTATTGTCTTAAACATTTTTCCTTTCACTTCCTCTGCATCACTTTAAAAAAGATTATTATTGTTAACATTTAGAAAAATTACAAAAGTAGCCCAATAATGTCATCAAGCAGCCCAAACATATCATGAAGTAGCCAAAAAAATCTTAAGTAGCGCGTACCCTTCAAAAGTAGCCCAATCCGCTACTTTTTGCACAATCTGGCAACACTACGCACAGAGTAGCGTCGGTTTCACTTCCGCCTGGCAGGCTGGGGATGAATTTGGGGTGGCGGCAGATTTTAACCAGGTGGGTGGCGCGCGAGATATGAATGTCGAATTGGCGAGTCAGTCGGTCAAACCTTGAGGATTGGGTATAAATTAACCGAGTTCGAATTGGCGATAATTTGAACTGCAAACAGTCAAATCACAAGGATCCCCTGTATTGTATACTGGGAGGGGCTTTGGCTTCTTTGTGAATACTAGGTCTAGCAACAATTGTTCTTCTCCCCTGTACCTTGATGACTCTTCCACCCACTGATCCAGTGTATTTACCGTAGTCAAATGTAACACCTCGTTCCATTGTCCAGCATTACCCATTACTTCCATCTCTCTCCAGCTTATTCTTTTACAGTTAAAGTCTCCTACTAATAGTATTCTTCCATCTCTTCTTTCATATTATCTAAGCACTTAATCACCTTTCTTTGCATATCCTTATGTTCCGAAGTTCCTCATGTATTTGTCTTAGGTGGCAGATACTTAACTAATTTACCTCTTTACCCTTCTTGTCTCTTCTTCAGCTATCATATCCCACTTCTTTAAAGGTAACATGGATCTCCTCTGTTAGTTTTGTTTCTGCGATGCACACTACATCCGGTCTTTTTTTTTCAAATAATCTCCAACCTCTTATATGCTGGATAACAATCTATCTAAATTAGTATGTCACTTAATTTCTTGCCTCCTCCTCCTTCCATAGATACCACTTCTTTAGTTTCATATCTAAAACCTTTCAGTAGAAATTCTTTTTCTTGATCTCCGTCCTTTTCTTGTTTTTTCCTTAGCCTCATTTCTTAGCACTTTCTTCTTCTCCCTCTCGTGCAGGTTCATATCTCTTTGTATCCATATATCCTTAGAGTCAGTATAATTGGCCAACTTCCCCTTTCCTTATTATAATTTCCTCCACCGCCACCTGCAATCTCATCCTCACTTTCATCAGTCTCTTACCCCCTTCACTAAATCTTTTCAATCTAATCACTTCCTCCACCTCCTGATTTAACTCCTGTGTGTTGTTCTGAACCTGTTTGATAATAGTTTTTGCCAATTCTCTCTCTTCACACTCTTCACAATTTCTCATGAACTTGTTTGGATTTTTTTTCCTTCATCCCAGAAATTAAGAAACATTTCCTCTTATCCACTGTATCTCTCACTAATTCTCCTTTTTCCTTAATTACTTGTATAGGTTTATTTATTTATTTTTTTTTTTTGCTGGATTTGCCTCCTTACTACCTCCAAAAATTTAACTTTTTCCTGTTTCCATGCATTTTGTAATTCCTCTGGTTTGCTTTCATTCATTCCATTCCCTACTTTGTCCTCCCCATCCTGCACTTTTTCCTATAGGTTCCTTAAGGAGTCTTCATAGTCATAACTTTTAACCTTTAGTATATCATTTTGTTTCTTTATCTCCTGCATTTCCTTCTTCATCTCTTGATTTATTTCTCTTACTTTCTCACATTCCTCCAACCTCACTTTTAATTCCATGTTTTCTTTTATCAATTTGTCTCGTTTTTTCATCATACTCAACATCACCTTCATGTATCTTATCTCTCTTTCCACGTTTATCAGCCTCCTCGTATTGTGTGTTTCCTCTCTAAATCTAGAAAAGTTCTCAGTCGGGGTTGGGCCCTGGTCCCAATTTTATTTATAACATAGGGTTCTATTATTCGGTTAGTGCATTTTTTTTTATATATGTGCACATTTTCTCAGTCCCTTTCCTGTGCATTAAGGGAGCACCCCTGCATGTATGTATGTGTGTGTGTGTGTGTGTGTGTATATATATATATATATATATATATATATATATATATATATATATATATATATATATATATATATATATATATACACACACACACACACACAGGTAACTCTCGATTTACGCGATAGATGCGTTCCAAGAGGCATCGCATATATCAAAATTCGCATAATTCGCGTAAAACAAACATGTAATTCTCATAAGAAACAATAGATAATAGGGGGATGCGGGATGTGGCTAAATTGACATGTTTTTATTATTTACCATTCTAAATACTAGAAGTGTATTTAAAGTAAAGGGAAAAGCAAGAAATAATAAGAGAAAGCAAAAATTAAGAGAAAACAACAAAACAAAGAATACATAAACACAATACTCAAATGCATCACTGCCTTCACCACTCACATCACAGTCAATCACCATCTTCCTCTGAGCTTTACCACTTTATCAAAAATCCAATTATCAAAAATAACCCCACATGCAGAAGAAGATGAAGGACGTCTTCGGGCCATCTTGGTGAATTATAGGCAGATTGAAGAGATTCCGTCTGTACTCAGTGCTGGCAGACTGCAAATGAGTTACGAGAAGAGCGGAGCTTCCACCTATCTCCCAGCTACGGAACTCTCTGGCACACAGTTTGAAAATCCGGTTGGGCCAAATCACATATGAGCAAACCGATCGCGCAAATTAAACTAATTATATTTTTTCGGTATCGTTATAACAAAAACATGTGAATCAAAACACACGTAAATCAATTTATTTATATATATGTATATATATATATATATATGTATATATATATATATATATATATATATATATATATATATATATATATATATATATATATATATATATATATATATATATATATATATATATATATATATATAACGCTCGTTTAACGAATTTCCAGTTTAACGTACTATATAAAGTTAGACCAAAAAGTCCGCATAACGTACAACCAAATAGGTTTTAGCGAATTTTCTGGGTTTGAATTTGCCGGGTGAGGGACCGAACGCGGTAGCTTCGCTGTGATTGACTGGCTCCCCGCCTCTGTCTCTAGTACTCCTGGAGCTGGATCTAAGATTCTTTAACAGCGAAATGGCATCCATGAATGCTTGGAGGGACGGTGACAAGGTTGCTCTGAGGTTGCTGGGAACACCATCTCTGGAGGTGGTGTTTGTCTTATATATGCATTTATGTTCACAAAACAACATTTCTATTAGCTTTTTACAAACCTTGCCCCTCAAGAAAGGATTGTTTTGTAATGCATAAAGTGAAATCTTACATGGAATACCAAAAAATAAAGCAGAGAGATGAGATGAGCCACAGACGAAGCGGGAAACTCGCGGCCACTTCTTCTTGTGACCCTTTTGCCTGCGTGTTACTTTCATCATGATGTTTATGTTTTCACTCCTCTATTGCCTATTATAATGGATATCATATCTTAATATTCATATACGCTCATGCCACGAGGATAACCTCAACTCCGTGGCACTGAGTGATATTGAATTACTAATGAAATATTGCAGTATTTCATTAATAATTCACTATCACTCAGTGCCACGGAGTCGAGGTTATCCTCGTGGCATGAGCGTATATGAATACTAAGATATGATATCCATTATAGCAGGCAATAGAGGAGTGGAAACAAATATCATGGGGAAAGACAACACGCAGGCTAAAAGGGTCACAAGAAGAAGAAGCGGCCGAGTCACCTCAAGTCTCCCGCTTCGTCTGTGGTTCATCTCATCTCTGCTTTATTTTTTTGGTATTACATGTAAGATTTCACTTTATGCATTACAAAACCATCCTTTCTTTGGGGGCAAGGTTTGTAAAAAGCTAATAGAAATATTGTTTTGTGAACATAAATGCGAGAATGTGAAAGAATTTGTACGTAGCTCCTCTAACCTCCAATGACTCATATGATATGATAAAAGTAGTGGGTACACCGGTGGCCCAATATCCTAACAAACGTGTGTATATATATATATATATATATATATATATATATATATATATATATATATATATATATATATATATATACACACACACACACACAGTAATACCTCAAATCGACCCAACATACAATTTTTTCGATATACGACGAAAAATTTCACATAATTTACACCTTGAAATATGACGATATTTTTAAGATACAAATAGCTATTGGTACTCGTAGGTGACTCAGAGACCGCTCGGCTACCCGCATCCACCTAAACATTCAGCCTGTGTTGTGTATCATTGTTCATCCTTTGTGCATGTATGTGTCTGTGCTCCTTGGCAGTGTGTATTTCTTCTTAAGTTTTGTGAACTCAAGACCCTGTGATCATGTATCCCTAAAGTAAAAGTTTGGCGAGAAACACACAAAATATCCTGTATTCACATACTGATTACACTTAGAAATTCAATAAACGAGTGAGTACAAATGGTGTTCTGCCCATAAGCAACTACTCTTCTTTGCAATGCAAAAAACCAGAAGTCACTAAATGTCATGGTTGTCACGGGTTGAATGTGGTAGTATTATTGGTTTACAAGGTCTTGCGTCCAATTGGGTTCAGCGGCCTTGGCTAGAGCGAGAGAAAACGGGTCCCTTGTATCCTCTCTCTCTCTCTCTCTCTCTCTCTCTCTCTCTCTCTCTCTCTCTCTCTCTCTCTCTCTCTCTCTCTCTCTCTCTCTCTTGTTCTGATACCACTCTCATTCAAAAGTTTTCTCCCCTTAACATGGTGAGAGACCCAAGGTATAGAAGTAAGGCACGCGGGAGAGGATGCAGTGAAATCATTGTCGCTCCTACCATCCATTGTTGGTGAAAATCATTGTCGCTCCTACCATCCATTGTTGGTGACACAGTGACGTAGAGCATATGTTTACTCCTGATGAGTGATGCCAGCTAACAAGCAAAGAAAACAGGAAGAAAATAGCTAAAATATAGCCATAAAAAGCCTAAACATCTATCGACATGCCTTGAGTCTTGCATGATGAATGTCTATCGATGTGTCCCGAGTGTTGCGGGTTAAGTTGTTATTTTGGGCAATATAGTTAATTTATATCATGCATACAATAAACATTGTATTTTCTTATATTTGGTTGGTATTTAAAGCATGTTAATTTTTTTTATAGGGGAGGGGTAAATTCATATCACACTATTTCCATTAATTTCTATGGGAAAAATTGATTTGATATATGATTTCTTTTATATACAACGATCATCACGGAATGAATTAAAATTGTACATCAAGGTACCACTGTATGTATGTATATATATATATATATATATATATATATATATATATATATATATATATATATATATATATATAAAACTATCTTGGGACTCAGTAGTAAGGTGCGAGTCCATTTACTTGTTCAAGGCATGCATAGGAAAATACTGGCTGTATTTTATTTCCTTAACTTACCGTAAATCTATGCTAACACCATTAATAAAGATAAATCAAATTTCAGATTCTGCAAATGAAAGTCCAGCTGAGAGCTCCTCAGTAAATGAAGGTCCTGCTCCAGCTAGCCAAAACCTACCAAACTCATGTAACACACCAGTAAGCTGCCCCAACACCAAGTCCAACCTGCAGTGCATTGCAGTGTTACCAGGTCTGGGAGTTTACACAGACTCCAGTGATTCGGACAACAATGTGGACTCGGACAGTGATGAGGATGAGGATGTGCAGGGTCAGGTTCCACAGCAGCCCCGAGACATCACTGGGAGGATTGTGAAACCTATGGCTCAGTGCAGTGGTCAGCAGGGTTGTTGAGGCATCTTATGAAAAGAAACTATAATTTATTAAGTGTTATGTTCCTTATAGGAGCTTATAAAGAGAATACATACTGATGCTAAGTTCATTCTTTGCCTGTCTTATCTCAACAAGATGCAAAAAAATATTAGGTGTTTGGTATCTTGGAAAGTGTTGCATAGTCCTTTGCTGTAAGTAAATAATAGTGAAAGATATTTTATGTTCACTAATGACAGAGCTACCTTAGCTCAGATGTACTGCAAAGTGATATGTAGCTAATGTTGTCATGCAAATATTGTAACTTTTCAAGGTTTTTGTTAGAGCATTCTTCAAAAGTAGAAAAATTTCATTGGCATTGGTGAGGTAATAGAAAGGACTGCCATTCTTACTACCTCGGGAGGATCTCCTGATCCAGTCATTGTACATAATGTTTTTTTTCCCCTCTTTAAGCAAAAAAGTTGTGTTACTGTAAAATTAATTTTCAGATTTAACCTTCACTCAAGTTTTAATTTAATTTCAATACTTTCATGAGCAGCCATACATCTTTTAGTGACAAATGTTTTGCTTCCTTAGGATCAATTTGGTTATAATCTTTGTTGAAAACTCTACATTATTTGTTCTTTAAGATTCCTCATTTTATGCAGTGTAAAATTTCACTTGAATCACCCATGAAATTTCATATTTATCTATGTTATGTAATGGTCTGACCATGTATTGCATAATATAAGTAAAACAATAAAAAAAATTGTGAGAATATCCAGGGCATAATATATATGTTCCAGATATTTGGTCTGTACTTCCAAACAGAAAAAATGCCACAAAAAATGTTACCTACTGTTAGTACATAGCAAGAACTTTGGCCAGCATCGACTGGTACTGTACAGGGTCATCAAAAGTAGTATCCATGACCAACAGGATCATAAGAGAAAGCATCCCAGACTGAAGATTCACCCATAAGGTAGTCTTGTCTGATGACAGCAGCGGCCATTGCTAAATTCAGATCTGCTCTGCCAGGAGAGGCCTTAAGTGCTGAGTACAGCTAAAGTATATCAGCAGCACTATTTTTCTTGGTATGCAAATAGTATTTAATTTGAAAGCTGAACTTTTTAGTGTTGACTCCTTCAGCTGGAAGAGTGTAAGGTTGGCAATGTCAGTTAAGGTTCTATTGCCAAGGAGCTTAAGCAATGAGTTGCAATTGATGATAATAGGTTAGGACAGCAATGCACCCCATCTCAGCCTGGGTGAGATGGCAACTTAGACACAGAACAAGTGTCAGTCTCCCCTGCAGCCAAAGGGTGCATCTGTTGAGCAACATTAATAATATTGCTAAAGAATGATGTAGCCCATCCCTCCCTGTACCAGTCTGTCATGGCAATAGTAGGGTAGTTTTTATCATAGTAACACTGGCCATCTTTGATTAACTGGCATATTAAGTCTTGCTGATTTTATAAATGGTTAATACCACACTGATAGGTAGCTAGACACACACATGGATTTCTTAAATGCATCTGATGCAATTCGGTATACGGTTAGGATCCCATGTTATTGAAACATTCGCAAGTTGAGTCACCACACAACATGGGATGATCATACCCATCCGAGAGAATGTAAGAAGGTAAGAAAAGTATATTAAAAATACTTATGAAAATCAGTAAATATGCTATCATTCAACTTCTGTTATCATTTAACTTGTCTTTTTCAATCAGTAACTCTGTACACAAGTACAGAGTTTTAGTACAAAATCTTAGAACAACATGGTGTCATGTGTAAAGCTGCACTGCAGGATGTGTGAGGAACACAGACTGACTGGCAAGTGTAGTGGCCTCCCATCCTCTCTCAGTTGCCATATGCCTCTATTGTACAGCCAATGAATTAATTTACCATTTATTTTTCCCCTTATCAGAAGGCCATGTGCTTTTTTCTTTACCAGACAATTATCTTCCAAACCATAAAAGGTTAAGGAAACATAAATGTGAGTGAATAGTAACACTTGCTATGGTAGTAGTAAAGGAGCTTTGAGGGGATGGAATGGAACATGGCCACTGTCGTCATCTACCTATCAACACACTGCTACTCAACACACTGCTAGGTGTGTGGGTGTCTAAGAAATTGAAATGTAACTTTTGGATCATAGCATAGCACAGTGGTATGTTGACCTACTGAACAAACTTTTAGAAATTTAAGAAAACAGGGGCTGGGCATGACAGAACTTGGCCTGTGGCTGCCTGCCCACTGACTTCTTTGATAGTTTTAAGAAAGGGTTCTTGAGTAGAACTATGGCCAGGAGTGGGGCCAGATGATTTACAAACCCCGATACCATAAATGAATGAATATCAGAGACATTAGGTCTATCTAGCATGCTCAAATTCTTAATGAAAGCTAGGCAATCTTCTGTAGGCATGTGGCTGTCCCGACAAAGGTAAAAGTCCACAAAGTCAAATTTTCTTTCCACCATTTCAAGACCTTACATTTTTCACAATTCACATGTTGGGGTCACACTACAGCTTTTGTTTTGACTATGACATATAACATAACATAACATAAATAATAGGATAAAGGGCCACCAGGGCCCATCTAGGTTATCCTGTATAAATCGCACAGTGACCTCGTCATCAGCACTTAAAGATACACTTACAAATACACAATACATTATATACTAATTCTAAATATTTGGCCCATTAACAGGGCTAAGTCCTGCAGTGAATTCCTCTGGATCATGTCTTGTTTAACTATAGTAAATTTCTTATAAAAACTATCATGAAGCACTATACATAATTATAAATCTAATAAATTTAAGTCTGTTTTTAAACATTGTCAAACTAGTGCTATTTACAACCCTCTCTGGCAATGCATTCCAGAAGTCTACCACCCTATGACTAAAGAAATATTTTCTTATATCTAACCTGCAGCCTTGCTTTCTAATCTTCCTGCCATGATTTCTAGTCCTACTTCCCTCCTCTAAGGTAAAGAAAGATCTCACATCTATGTAGTTAGTATCTGAGAATATTTTAAATAACTCTATCATATCCCCTCTTATACATCTCCTCTCAAATGAAAACATGTTTAATTCCTTTAATCTATCTCTATACTCCAGGCGCTTTAATGCTGGTATCATCCTAGTTGCTCTTCTCTGAACTGCTTCTAACATGTTGATATCCTGCCTATAATGGGGTGACCAGGCCTGTATGCAATACTCTAAATGGGGCCTAACATAGGAATTATATAAGCTACGCACCACTTCCTTACTTTTATAACTAACATTTCTATTTATAAAACCCAGGATCCTATTTGCCCTATTTCTTGCTTCTAAACATTGCTTTGAAAATTTCATAGTCCTGTCTATCACTACTCCTAAATCCTTTCCTTCCTCTACTGCCTCTAGCCAACATCCCTCCATCTCATAGCTAAAGTTTGTGTTGTCTTTACCTAAATGCATAACCTGACACTTTTAGAATTAAACTCCATCTGCCACCTGTCTGCCCATGCTATCAGCCTGTCCAGGTCTCGTTGTATTCTGTAATTGTCCTTTTCACCCTGTACTGCACATGCTATCTTAGTATCATCTGCAAACTTTGATACTTTGCTACTAATTCCTATATCTAAATCGTTAATGTACACCAAGAAAAGAAGAGGTCCTAGCACTGATCCTTGGGGTACCCCACTAACCACTTCCTTCCACTCAGACATTGCCCCATTTAATACTACTCTCTGTTTCCTATCAGAAAGCCATTCACTAATCCAATCAACTAACCTACCCCTATCCCATGTAGTCTCAATTTGTACACTAGCCTCCTATGCGGTACCTTATCAAACGCCTTGCTAAAATCTAGATATATAACATCTATGCTATTTCCATCATCTAACTCCTTGGTAATATATTCTAAGATATCGAGCAAATTTGTAAGACAGGACCTCCCTGATCTAAAGCCATGTTGGGTATCTCTAATTAATCTATTCTCATTTAAATGCTCCCAAATACTACCCTTAATGATTTTCTCTAGTATCTTACATACTATACTAGTTAAACTGATCGGTCTATAATTATTCGCATCATCCTTCCTACCTTTTTAAATATTGGAGTAACATTAGCTAACTTCCAGTCCTGAGGTATCTCAGCAAACCTAAGTGATCTTTCAAAGATTAACTTAAGTGCTTCAGAAATACTGTCTACACCCTCCCTAAGTACTCTGGCATGTAGCTCATCAGGACCACTAGCTTTCCTATCGTCTAGTTCAAGAATAAATTTCCTAATAATTCCCGGTTTTATATCAATATTTTCTAAAGCTCTTAAACTACTCGTCGCACTGTTTGTAACAGGATTTCCTATTCTTTCCTAGTAAATACTGAAGAAAATTGTTCATTCAATAATTCTACTATGTCTTCATTTTGATCCACTACTACACCATCTTTTCTGAGTGGTCCAATCCTATCCTTATTTCTTTTATCACTGACCTTGTAATAACTATATAATTTTTGGGATCTTTACTCCCAGCTCTAGCTAGTTTTATCTCTGCCTGCCTTTTACTTTTTTTATAACCTTACTCAAATCATCTCTGACCTGTCTGTACCTAATCAAATCTACATCTTCCCACTTTTCTGCAACTCTCTATATGCCCTCTTCTTCTCTCTGATCTGGCTACCTATCTCATGAGTCCACCATAATGGCTTCCTGTTTCTCTGCCTTATATCTTTGTAAGGGATACACTGCATCACTATACCCTTTACTACAACCTTAAAAATATCCCACATCTCCTGTGCAGTTTTATTTCCAAAACTATCTTCCCAGTTTACCTCTCCTAATAACTGACGTAACCTACCATAATTGCCTTTCTGATAGTTTGGGACTCTAGTCTTATTCACTATATTATCCCTACTGGAATTAATGATAAATCTAATTATATGATGGTCACTGTTTGCTAAAGTCTCTCCTACCTCAACTTCCTTTAAACAATGCTCAATATTTGTTAGTACTATGTCTAAAACCTTCCTCCCCCTAGTAGGTTTATCTACCATCTGCACTAAATAGTTATCCTGAAAACTTTCCATAAACTTATTTTCACTAGCATCTCCTACCATCCTCTCCCAGTTTACTGACTTAAGATTAAAATCCCTAAGATAATTGTCTGACTAGTACACCCCTATTTATCTCATCTACCATAAGGTTGTCTACATCTGCTGACTGGTTAGGTGGTCTATAAAAGCTCCTACTCTAATAACCTTACTTTTGTTTACTCTAACATCCAGCCATAAGGACTCTACTCTGTTATCTACCTTAATACCATTAACCTGACTGGAAATGAAGGATTTTTACATAAATAACTACTCCACCTATCCTACCAATTCTCTGGTGTAAATACATAATGTATCCATCTACTTCATATTCTTTCCTATTTTCCTAAACTTTTCCTCATTTACCCATGCCTCTGTGACACATACAACATCTAAGTCCTCCTCAACTATATAACTAGATAACTCGTCCTTCTTGTTCCTAAGACTCCTGGCATTTACATAAAAACATTTAAGTCCTGCTACCTTCCTAGATGCTGTCTCCTTATTTGGAATCCTAATCTTATTCTCTCCTATTTGCACCTGGAAATCTTTCCTAATCTTTTCACTATCTCTGTTTATCCTATCTAATTTATGTCTAGCATCTTTCTTCTGGAATGCATTTGCTACCTCACCCCTACACTCCATCCCAACTCCCCTCCAGACATCCACTCAGCACATCCACACCCTTCCTACTCAGATGCACACCATCCCTAGCATACAAATCCCTTCGCCCATAGAACCTATCCCATACATCCACAAAGCTGACACCCACATCCTTACACATCCCTTTTACCCGATCATTCACACCAATGGCTCTAGACAACCATTCCCTGCTAACATACACACGAGGCAAGATTCCTGACACTACACACCTCCTACCACTCTCCCTTATCTTGCCTAACATTTCCCGAAATCTTGCCACTAACTCCTCCGACCCACCTGCTCTGACATCGTTCCCACCTACGTGCAAAACTACTACACCCTCCCTCTCCATCCCCCCAACCCTCTTCTGCACCTCCTCACTCACTGCCTTCACACCTGCACCAGGCATACACACGTTCGTCCTCCTATCCCTGTCTTTCCCACAGAAAGTGCTATCTAAATACCTAACCTGAGAGTCACCCACCACACACACCTGAGGTGTGCTAGGCACAACCCTCCTCCTCCTCTCCTCTACCCCCTTCTTTCTCCTTTCACTCACCACAACCACTTCATTCACTCCACTCTCACTCTCCCCTCCCCTCCAACAAACCGAACCTATTTTCACACTCAACAGGTTTAGTCCTATCCTCCCTAACTGCCTCCGCTTTCCTTCCCTCGCAACCTGCCATCTCTGCCCATCCTGACTACTATCTTTCCCAGTCTGGCTCGCCTGCTCCCTCTTCCCACTCTGCTCTTCCCGACAGAGGGCCAAGCCACCCTGTCGCCCTCAGAAGGTCCAACCTTCGACCTAACACTAATCTCCTGCCTAATTTTTTCCACTGCCTCCCCAAGCCTCTTAACCTCCTCCTTCAACTCAAAGATGAGAACTTCGTTCGCACTTTTCCCCTCACTTAGCTTTCTCATTTTCTCTCGCAATTCTCGGTGCTCAAAAGAAAGAACTAAATTCTCACTCTTGAGCCTACACACCATACACTCAGAAAAGTCAACGACCTTCCTGTCATGCCCACACATCTCACACACAACAAACTTGCTCAATCTCACCTCAACTCTCTCTTTCACGTACTCAATCACACTCTGATATACCTCAGTAGCTACCGCCATACTAATTTACAATCTGTTAACTCACAAACAAATAACAAACAAATAAAAATACTTGGTGACGGTGGGGTGGGGGAACCGCGATGGTGGGGGGCCTAAGTGAGGTCAACTAATCCTCTTTCAAGGTACAAGCCTAGTCTCCTCGCTCTACCAAAATACTTTTAACTCACAAACACTGATTCTAACCACTATTTCACTCTAATCTAACACTTGCAGTACACACTTTCACTTCACCAACACTCAAAAGCACCACACACAGACACCAAGCACAAACACCACTCGCTAACTATAAAAACAACAGCCAAAAACGGAGCGCACACACAACACGTCCACTCACCACCGCAGCTATGCATTGTCCCCAACGGTCTTAGGAGGGCTGTCACTGGCAGCAATGACATCAATTTAACAGCTTTTGGCATGTTGTAAGATGTTGTGAGTCAAGTCGTACATTAACGCGGCGATATCATACAATGTTGTAAGATGTCCTTGTCACACGACATTGAAGAAGCATTACAACAATCAAGTGCTGCATTCAACTGTCAGAAAGAGATTTACAACAGGCAAAGCCATTTCGTCGGGCGTACAATGACGTACGATGACTTTATAGAGATACTATGTCATACGTGCTGCTAACGACATCATTCAGCATCAAATGAGTAAAAAATCATTAAAATACTGAGTTACAACTGGTCTTTGAACACACGCTTGGCAGTAAGGCACAAAAATATTGTCGCTAGAATCATCGTGACAAGTGTGACCTCTTGTGCGGTCGTTAGTTAAAAAAATAAAAAAATAAAAAAGAATAAATAAAAATAGCCCCAGTTTACCCACCTAAGACGATGGGACAGAAGGAAGGGTATGATGGGTATGATGTCCCATCGTCGTCTCAAGATCTCTTTGGGACATCCTTAGACATCGCAGGCCCAATGGACATGAATATGGAAGGGCCGCCTCCGACACCAGGAGTGAAATTCCACCTTCAAACCCCCATGAAGGTGGACGTCCTTCATTTTGTGTGTCCTTCTTGCACTGAAATACTCTCAACCGTTACGACAGCCATATGCAGTCGCAGAAAACTGACCTGTACAGACTGTCGGGAGCGTCGTAGTAAAAAAAAAAGCTGTAGTGTGACCCAAGCAAGACTCAAGCCTGGCTTGACTCCTTAAAACAGCACAGTTTTCTCCAAGAAAATGTGTTACAAACTTCAGCAATACTCTCAGTAATCCCTTGTGGGCTGTCATTACAAGGAAAAGACCCACAATCTCTCCCTAAGATGGCAATCTAACAACAATAAGAATTGAGTCCATTTGAATTTCTTTTAGGTTTGGGAAAGTAAAAATTTGAAAGATCAAGATCTAGACTTAAGAAAGTTGTACATATATATGGGCATTAGTCGATATTAGGTGGTGTATTAACAAAGATAATTAAAGTTCTTCTTAGATTTGTGTTCATCATCCTAAGATCTTGATATTGATGCTATAGGTGGATCGGGTTCATTCCAGTGCCAGGTCTTTGGATTAGAGGGCAAAAAAAAGATAAGGGAAAAAAAAAAAAGCAATATCCTGTACACTAATTCTCCCTACATCTAATATACTACATTTTCTCCAGAAACTCCATCACAGACTAAATTATCTTTTCACTCGTCTCTAAAACAGTCCCAGCAGCAACACCATCCACTCCCTTCCTGTCTTCTCCACTCTCATCCTTACTGATCCCTAATTCAGTCCAAATCACTTACATTATGTCCCTCTTGTTTCTCTCATACCTCTTAAACTCCAGCACCATATGCCCCACAGATTCCTCTCTCATGTCACACATTTGGCACACTTTGCTGTGGAACTCAGACTATCTGTAGTTTCTTATCTTCACATCTATACACTTGTATCCTAGCTTAGAAGAGAAATCTCTGCCCAAGCAGCCATTATATCATCTCTCATACATTGTACCATTCCAGAATATGCTCTTTTGTTTCATCTCATTTTTCCATATATATTCAGTCCCACCCATTTCACCTCTTTGTCTATCTTACTCTTCTATTTCCTCGCATCCCATTCAGTTCTAACTCTGCCTTCTCTTGTCACGATCCATTCATGCTCATTTTGATTTCTCCTAGCCATTCTCATCCCCCATCCACTCGCCTCTGTCATTTTCATGCACCTCTTCCTCCAATTGCTTCCACTTTCATTCCACAGATACACCTTTGTCTCTAGCCTATTCTTGTACCTACCTAAGGGTTGTTTTTATCAGTCTTTCCCTAAAAGTGCCTCATTCTATATCACCTCTCAAAAGCTTCTACTGCCATGGACCTTGGTGCATTCAGTGCCATTCTACCCACTCTATTCTGTCCCACTTATAACTTGTCAATTTCACTTTCATTTCATGCAATCACATCCACACCATACAATATACTAGGCACAGCCGCACTCTTCCACACTTCTCTCAGCACATCACATTTACTTGCTCTCATTCTGGCTGCACCTCCCAATCGTCCTACCCAATGGTTCACCAATCTTATCTTTTCATTCTTTGTATTTTCACATCCATTCAGACTCACCCACATCCCCAAGTACTTATATGTTTGTGCTTGTTTCAACTCAAACTCTCTAATTCCCTATACCACAATACTTTCATCCTCTGACCTATTCATTATATCATTAGCTTACTTTTCTCACTACTCACTCCAAAGTATCTTCCATACTCATCCACAATATCTAAAAAATTTGCGAAGCATCTGCTGATTCAATCATGACACTACATCATTTGCATAAAGAAGCACACATATCTTATAATTCCTCACACTTACTCCTGTATTCTGCATTCATTCTTCTCATTCTGGTTACTAACTCCCCTGTATGCAAGCTGAAAAGAGTTGGTGACAATATCCATCCTTGTCTAACTCCTCTCTCATTCTTCACCCAGTCTGTTTCTATATCTCCTAGTCTGTATTTAGCTCTCATGTTATAATACATGCTATGCACTATGTTTCTTATCTTTCCATTCAACCCAATCTTTTCTGAGACTCTGCCTAACATTTCTCTCTCTATAAACCCTGTGACATGCTTTCTCTATATCCAAAAAAACCTAGATATAGTTTACTTCCATCCTTTCTTTTCCTCTCTATCATTTCATTTATCACAAACATTATCCTCAGCTCTCCTGTCTACATAGAAACCATTCTGTTCTTCACCAAACACTCCAGCTCACTTAATCCATTTACACAATCTCCCATTTAACAAAGCACTGAACACTTTACTAATTCAATCAGCCTATAGTTCTTTATCTTATTTCTATTTCTTGTATCCTCCCTTATGCAACAATCACCCTATATTAATTTTACATTCTTGGCATTCTCTCCTCTTAAACCTTGTCAAACATCTCAGTCATCCTGTCAATCATGACTTCACCACTATTTTTATACATTTTATAAGGTATCCCATCTGGTCCTCCCATTCTTTGTCTTTTCACAGATTTCTGCATCTTCTCCCTGCTGATTCTCTCATTGAGTTCATCTGCATTCTTCCTCTCCAGTGTCACACATCCTTCTCTCATTCCTAACACCTCACCTACACCACCTACTTCTTTCTAGAACTGTCTCATTGTCCCCTTGATCAAAATTCCACATTTTCATTGATACCTGATATAATATTGGAAAACATGTAAATTTAAAAACTCAATTAATTTACCTTTGCTGCAGTAACAAAGTCATAAAGCCACAAACAAGCAAAAAATAATAAAAATTTATGTTTACATCAACGCATGTGAAAGAGAAAAGATTGGCACGCAACATAAGGTGAATCATGTGATGAAGGGAAGGCTCGGAGCATTAACTCCATTCAAGACCCATACACATTAAATGGTCAAGTAAAACCAGACTATAAGCAACTGCCACTCAGTAAACCCTTACCCTTCTTCTCTCCTACCATTTCAACCTATAGAAACATGACATGTTTTAAACTGTTATTGATGGAAGCTGAAACTATAATTCTGTATATTTAAAGAATTTAAGAAAAAAAGAAAAAAAACCTGGAGTCAGATTTCAACGCTTGAATTCCAGATGTGTCCAGGAAATTTCAGACATGGCAACCCTATAGTAACACCTCCAAAAACTACCAAAATTCTAACAACTAAATGCACTTATGAACACTCATGTGCTCTCCCATAAATAGTAAGAAGTAGTAGTAGTAATCTTGCCACTTATGAATATTGTAGTAGTAGCAGTAGTAAGTCAGCTCCATCTGGCCCTGTAAAGTAAACTGTTGTAGTAATAATAGTAGAAGTTGTAGTAGTAATAATTCCAACAACAGTAGTAGTAACAAGTCCAAAAACTACTAACTACTACCAAATGCACTTATAAACATTTATTATAATAGTACTAGTTGTTGCTGCTCCATTTCATGTAGGAGAGAGAGAGAGAGAGAGAGAGAGAGAGAGAGAGAGAGAGAGAGAGAGAGAGAGAGAGAGAGAATTGAATTATAATGGGTACCAGCACCAAGCCTGAAAGGCTATATGGCACTAGGAACTAGTGTTATGTTTTAGAGGTGTTGTAGGAGCTGGAGGGTGGTGAGAAAGGTCATTATGTTAGTGATGGAGAAGGTGGGGGAGTCTCCCAGAAAATCAGTAAGTAGTGGGGGGCGTCGTAGGGTGGCTAGGAATGGGAATGCAGCTCGACGATGAGGGTATGTGTCAGGGCAGTCAAGGAAGATGTGCGAGACGGAAAGTGTACAGTGGCAGCGAGGGCAGGCAGGTGGGGGGTCACGACGCACAAGGTGACCGTGGGTGAGACCAGTGTGGCCCAGGCGAAGTCGGGCAAGAGCGGTTTCCATCGCCGATTCCGGTGAGTGGAGACAGGCCATGGGAGTACTGTGGGTTTGATGGTGTGGAGTTTATTCTCGGTTTGTTGGTCCCATGAAGACTGCCATAAATCACGGAAGAGCGTGGCAAGGGTAGGGGAGCAGTCAGTGGCAGGGATGGGATGCTGGGAGTTGCCGGGAGTCAGGGCGGCACAGCGGGCGAGGGAGTCGGCACGCTCATTGCCTGAGACGCCGACGTGTCCTGGAACCCAGCAGAATCTAACATATTTCTTGCGGGTGGTAAGACGGAACAGCCATTCTTGGATCCTTGTGCTGACCGGGTGCGATGGGGTGAGTGACTGTAAGGTGTTAATGGCACTGAGCGAGTCTGAAAAGATCACAAAAGATGAGGAGGGGTGGTGGAGGAAACTCTGAAGGGCGAGAAGAATGGCATAGAGTTCAGCTGTGAGAATGCTGGCTAGGGAGGATAAGGTGCCTTGGAGGGAGGAAGAGGCAGACACGACAGCAAAGCCAGCACCAGTGGGCATCTTCGATCCATCTGTGTAGACGTGGACAGCGGTGGCGTGTTGGGATTTATGGTCAAGGTGAAGGGAGCGGAGGAGAGCTGCAGGCAGAGACGAACGGGAACACGGGAGGAGAGTGGGGCAAACGTCTGGAGTGGGACAGAGCCAAGGGGAAAGAGAGAGGACGGAGTGGGAGTATAGGGGGGAAGAGGAAACGAATAGATTGAAGGAGGTCAGGAACACGGAGAGAGAAGGGAAGGAGGAGACTGGGTCGGGACTGGAAAGAGCGGCGAAGGTGATCAGGAGAATGGAGGATAGGATGCGAGGGAAACTGAAGTAGTCGCGCGTAGGATTTGACAGCAAGTAAGGAGCGGCGGTGGGTGAGTGGGGTACACTGGCCTCCGCGCATAGGCTGACAACAGGGGTGGAGCAAAACGCACCCAAGGCTAGGCGTATGCCGGAATTGTGGAGAGGGTCGAGTTTTGCGAGGGTTCTGGCCGGGGCGGAGGAGTATACCTGGCAACCGTAGTCTAGTTTTGAGAGGATGAGTGCAGAGTGAAGGCGGAGGAGGGTGGCTCGGTCTGCACCCCAGGAGAGGTGTGATACTGTCTGCAATAGCCGGAGGCGGGGGAGGGTGGAGGTCTTAAGATGTGTGATGTGTGCATTCCAGTTCAGGCGGCTGTCGAAAACAAGACCGAGAAAAGTGGTTGAGTGGTGGTAGATGAGGGGAGCGTCGTACAGGGAGAGTGGAGGGTGTGGGATGGTGCGAGATCGACTGAAGCACATAGCACAGGATTTGTTTGGAGAGAAGCGAAAACCATTATCGGTGGTCCACTTGGAGACAGCGTTGATGGCAGACTGGATGCGGGTTTGGAGGAGTGGGATGTTTGAGTCTGCTGCGTAGATTGCGAGGTCGTCAACATATAGGGATGCAGAAACTAGAGGTGGAAGGCAGATGATGATGTCGTTAATGGCTAGTAGGAAGAGAGTGGTGCTGAGGATGCTGCCTTGAGGGACACCTTCATGCTGAGGGAAGGCATGGGAGAAGTGAGAGTTGAGGTGGACTTGAAAAGAACGGTGAGAGAGGAAGTTTTGGAGAAATACGCCAATATTGCCATCTAAGTGAAGGGACTGTAGTACTTGAAGAATGTGGTACTTCCATGTTGTATCATAAGCCTTTTCCAGGTCAAAAAATACAGCGATGACAGACTGGCGACGAGAGAAGGCGGTGCGGATGAAGTGTTCTAGGCGGAGGAGTGGATCCAGGGTGCTACGGTTCTTGTGGTACCCGAACTGTAGAGGAGATAGAATGTTGTGTGACTCAAGGTGCCACATAAGACGTCGGTTGATAATTTTCTCCATAACTTTGCATAAACAGCTGGTTAGGGTTATGGGACGGTAATCCTGTGGGTGGCTTCCGGTTTTGCCTGGTTTTAGGAAGGGGAGAACGATGGCTTTACGCCACTCGGGCGGGAAGAAGCCGGTGGTCCAGATCCTGTTGTATAGGGCCAAGAGAGAGGAGAGGGCGCATGGGGGCAAGTGCTTTAGCATGCTGTAGTGAATGCCATCGAGGCCCTCACTGGTGTTGCCACACGACTGCAGGGCGGAAGACAGCTCACGGAGGGAGAAGTCGGCGTTAATGGCACTAGTAGTGTGCAAAGTGAAGGTGATGGGAATTAATTCTAAGGTAGACTTTAGGCGATGGAAGGTAGGGGAGAGATGAGAGCCGGTGCTGATATGACTAAAATGCTGGCCTAATGCATTGGCTACCTGGGTGGGCTCAGCTACTAAACTTCCGTTCATGATGAGAACTGGGGCTGGCGGTGGCACGTGCTTGCTAGAGATGTGTCTGATGCGAGACCAGACTGCTGCAATTGGGGTGTCTGACGTGATGTGCGAGACGTAGGATTTCCAACTTTGTGAGCGGGCTTGGCGTGTGGTGCGACGGAAGATGGCTGTTGCACGTCGAAACTCGATGAGGCAGCTGGTTGCATCTGGCGTGGAATGGCGGCGGCGGAAGCGCTTCCAGGCTGCCCGTTTAAGGCGAAGGGCACGCTGGCATTCAGGCGTCCACCAGGGTACTGATTTCGAGGAGGGAGGACTGGAGGACCGGGGGATGGCAATGAGGGCTGCGTTGAGCACAAGTGTTGAGAAGTACGTGAGGAGAGCTTGAGGGGAGGGGAAGGAGGATGGTGACAGAGTGGCCTTCGGCCTGGGCTTCGTTTTGGACTGTCACCGTGCGGGAGCCGTCTTCGCGGGACTGAAAGATTACATTCTGACCAACCTGTCGTAGTAGGCGGGTGCCGAGGTCTACGTCGTCGCCGTCTGCGGATGAGGACGGTATCAGGAAGCACTTTGTCCATGTGGCGTCAACAAAGAGTGAGGAGAGGTTCGAGAGTTGACGGAACTTCTGTTTGCGGCTTTGTCCTGATTGTCTTGTGTAGGGCTCCAGGGTGACGTAGGTTGTAGTAGTTGGTGTTGTAGGGCTCCAGGGTGACGTAGGTTGTAGTAGTTGGTGTTGTAGTGCTAGGCGTGACATCGGCGCTTGTAGATGAAGTAGGAGTTATCTGGGCCTGGGGAAGGTGGGCCTTGGTGATGGGCGTGTTGGCAGAAGTGGGAAGGTTCGGTGCCGTGGTCCGTTGTGAAGCAGAGTCGTCGTCGGGTGGTGGATCCGGGGGGCGAAGGTGCTCCTCGTCCATAAGGCTGGAGGTTGATGCTCTCCTGTCCTATGGGCAAGGGGGATCCACGCTGAGGTTGGAGGTGCCTTGTGCCTCCCTTACAGTGGGGGCTGTTCTCAGAAGGGCCGCCCGGCCTGGGTATAGAGTGGTGACACGAACTTGTCTGCGTACAGAGAGGGGGAGCAGTGCGTCCGTCCCCAACCAAGGGCCATTACAGCCAGGGACCATGTGCGTGTAGAGAGAGAGAGAGAGAGAGAGAGAGAGAGAGAGAGAGAGAGAGAGAGAGAGAGAGAGAGAGAGAGAGAGAGAGAGTACACTATCAATCAATTCACTACATTTTCCCACCAGAAAAGCATCAGCCAAATAGGAGATGGATGAGTGAAAGTACAAATTAATTTCATACGGGTCTTCCATAACTGCTGCACCATTTACGTTGAAACTTTGTATCATGTCCGGAACTCTCCAAATATGTAGCCTACACAATACCCGAGCATGTGCATCAACAAACGCTTCACAGTAACTGATGCACAATATAACTAATACCGGAGAAGCAATATCAAGTCTAACGTCCGTGGTACTTTTTAAAATATATATAAAAGCACTTTACATTATGCATTAATGGACGCACCATGTATTTATACAAAGGAACTTTACATTTATCCATTAATACACGCGAGCATCATTAAACTGCTATCAGAAACATCCAGATATGCTATACTGTACTGTAACTATTTCCCAATCATTACATATTGAAAGATTTAATAACATGAAATGTCTTTCATCAACTGTAACAAACAAGAACATGCATTAATGCAGACTCATTCTCCTGCTGAGACAGCAAACAGGACCTCTTCAGCGTCACCGCAAAACGGTAATGCATCTACCACATTGCCTACCAACTCACATTCCACACCATCAGAGACCATGGTGGGGATGGGTGAAGGCACTGCCTGTCCCTCAAAGTTGTGTAACCTTAAAGCAGAACCCCTGATATCAGAATCTATACGTAGGCTATCTTCGTGGTAACTGAGGGTGGGACCACGCACAGCATTCAATATCACTGATTATGAGGGGGATGCGCGAACGCAATCCCCCACTATCAAAAATATCGCACTCGAGTTAACCACATTTGGGTTAATCGCAGGGGTCAGCACCACCGGAGTGCAATGGTGGGCCTCGCCCTGGGAGAACCGCCTTCATGATCACGGTGTCTCCTGTGCCAGGTAAGTATGCATATCATTGGAACTTGGCTCAGCTAACCCTCAACAGCTAAACACCCGCAAAGAGTTGCAACATTTTATGGAAGTACTTTTGTAAGAGAAGTTGAACTTTTACGTTATCATTACTTTTAATTAAAATAAAATTTATCATTAATTGCTAGCCTTGCTTCTACACAAGTACCATAAGTGTAAAAAATTATTAACATATATTGCAAGTTACATGGTTTGTCACCGCGCGTACTTAAAGATTGTTTTCACAATGAACGTCGATTCCATTCAAATACAACTACATCTTCCTCTTGCAAACTAAGGATAAAAATATGTGCTTTCACAAGCAGCTCGACGAAATACAATCACATTCAATACGTGCCTATATACAGTTTTAGCCTAAGGATACATTTTCAATACTGGTCAATAGTATGCATTGGAAATATATACACGTATTTAACTTTAATTATCTGTGTTACGTCTATATATATATATATATATATATATATATATATATATATATATATATATATATATATATATATATATATATAGAGAGAGAGAGAGAGAGAGAGAGAGAGAGAGAGAGAGAGAGAGAGAGAGAGAGAGAGAGAGAGAGAGAATCAGAATTAAAAAAGAAAAGATGGGGAGGGGGAAGTGGGGACAGAAGAAGAATAGATGGGTGATAAGAAGGGAGCTTCAGTAAGAGGATAAAGTCACTGGGGCTTGACCCAGGCGCAAGATGGACTTCTGTGATGACTGAGCGTTTGGTCTATTGTATGTTTCTTTATAGAAGAGATGGACGCGGCAAGGGAGGCCGGCACCAGACCAGGGGGAGCCAAGCAGAGCGCATTAGTACCGAGCACGCAAGAGCAAAGGACCGCCAGTGCCACGGACGAAGGCGCCGCACCCACATGGAAGTGGCGGCCAAACCGTCTCGTTTTCAGTGCAAACAACAAACACCATGAAGCAGGAAGAGTGAAGTACGTGATAGTAGTAGGGGAAAGGATGACATATAGAGAGGATGGGGTGAGAAGTACTTCCGTATAGCGGAGGGACCTACAGTTTTACGTGGGTTCCGAACCACGGATAGTAGTAGAATTGGTGATTTGGGGTTGTAGGATATGGTTTAACTTTATTAGCGAGGTTGGTGAGGGGGTATATGAATATTTTATTTGTGATTAAATGATTGTGATGAGTGGATATTGGTGTTTGGTGGTGTCCGCCGGGAGTGGTCCGGTCCTGGAGTATCACCCTGTTCTGGGGAGATCAACCTGCTATGGATATAAGAAAAGGATTAAAAGGGTCAATTGGATGGAGAAGGTTTGACGGAGATGGTATGTTTGTGAGGGTGGATGACGTGACGGCGAGATGACCGAACAGTTCCGCGTCCTCTGTGGAGGTGATGAAAATGTTCCCGCGTTTTGTGCGTTCACAGTACCTTCCATCAGTACTGGCCCCTCCATAATAGACGCGGGGGGGGTGCCGCTGCCGGAACGTCATGTAGACGGCCGGGGGGCCCCATTGCCGTGCCGTCAGAGGAAGGGATGCAGTTGTTCTCGTCATTCGCCCAGCATTGGCCGCTCCCAACTACCTCTGTAGAGAAAGAGAGAGAGAGAGAGTCCTACTTAAGTATATTATGGTGATACCTATTCTTCCTTTTTCCCCTTACTTTAGTTCGCCATCACTACTGCTACACAAGTTCTCTCCTGCGTCCCATGTGCATGAACCAGACTCGTCAAAACCCGATGTTTACAACACATTCCATTCCAAACGATAATCTTTTCTATTAACAATTATATTTACAGATAAGAAGAAAAAAAAAACTCCTTAAAGACTTCAGTGAATCTTCGGAGAATACAAATTAAGATAAGTCATAGTGGGCTCCGATCTCGGTCAAAGGAAACAATGTATTGAGGTTAGAAATAAAGGCTAATAGGGTACTAGGATTCATTTTTAGAAGTGTTTAAAGCAGACGTCCTGAAGTAATACTAAAATTATACTTGGCGCTGATCAGACCATATCTGGACTATGCGGTACGTCTCTGGTCCCAACTTTATAGGAACGTTATAGCTCTACTGGAGTCAGTGCAAAGGAGGATGTCTAAAAAGATACAAGGGGTAAAGGATATTCCCTATGAAGCAAGACTGAAGAAACTCCATCTGCATTCCTTACAGAGACGTAAGTTAAGAGGAGACCTGATAGAAGTATTTAAGAGGTATAAGTGTTTTAACAAAGGGGACATGAACGAAGTTCTTAGGATCAATAGCGGGGAGAGAACCAAAAATAACGGATTTAAACTTGAAAAATTCAGGTTTAGAAGAGAAATGGGAAGAAACTGGTTTTCAAACTGAATGGTCAGTGGTCATGTAGTCATGGCTGAGTCAATAGCGAGCCTTAAAAGATTAGATAAATTTATAGATAGGGATGATAGAATGAATTAGGTACTTTAATCATACAGGGACTGACCCGTGTAGGCCTGGCGGCCTTTTGTAGCTTCCCTTTTTTCTTATGTTCTTATGGGTGCTCAGGCGGCACTACTGTTCCACTTCCCTTCCCGACACAGCGCTAACGACGACAAGCGGCACATCTCGCCACGCCACCCAGCGGCACATCTATATATATATATATATATATATATATATATATATATATATATATATATATATATATATATATATATATATGTGTGTGTGTGTGTGTGTGTGTGTGTGTTTTATGCACAATAAACCTTCAATTATCAATAAAATAGGCATCGAGCAGGTCATATTACTACCATTATATTGTGAAATAAGGATACTAATATGCTTTCACAAGACAGGTAGCCAAAACGACATGAAAACGTCATACTGTGCAATACAAATACAAAGTCTCCAAACCGAGAACATCAGCAGCAATACCTTAAAGCTCTTTCATATGCATTACATTATGAAGCCCACCAGGTGGGCCAATAAAAATTATATTAGACTCATTGAGTTGTTCCCCTCCACGGAAATCTTTAGTAAAAGGCGAAAGATTTATGCGTTTTGAAGGAAACCAGAGTTACCCTTATCGCCACAGCTTTGGACCAATACCTTTAACACTGAACACATGCGCAGACTGCACGTCAGAGTAAGAACGGCAAGTCTATACTTAACGTATGCTTTCTATATGATACAACTCATAACAGTTCATATTCAACACTTTCATTCCAGCAATATTGGTATATTTATAAAGAATCATACTTTTGTTTACCACTTTCCGCTGCACAAATCTCAAGCAACAAATATATAATTTACCAGGATGCCCTTCTTACACTCACATGTTTTGCGTTCAGTTCAGATGTACTGGATGCAGCAACACCCACTAATGTTCTATTGATGCTGTCGTGAACATTTCGCTAGACCTGCATTCTTCAGATTCGTTGTCATGATGGTGCCAAAACTTATCGCTTTGAGTTATTTTACTTATTTACCATACCCTGAACACGTATTTATAAGGTAGTAATGAGTACACGACAATTATATTTTTCAATTATATAAAATAGCCAACACAGTTGTTAATTTTCCACTATCATATCGTTTATCTCGAACACAGTTTCCATTTCAAAAAATAGAACTTTTCAACAACTAAGAAGCAGCCAGTTATCGGTGGTACAACATAATGACCGTTTATATTAACTTAACACCACTTGATAACCTTTAATTAGCTTTTTCTTTTCTTCACTATGGTGAAAAGCGAGGTAAGGTGACACGTTGGTGGAATTGGATACAATAATTGCAAATGAGACTAGGTTTTTTGTCTCTCTGAGTGAATGGCTGGAGTTTACAATCACGCGTGCATATGTGTGTGTGTGTGTTTCACTGTTTGATCTGCTGCAGTCTCTGACGAGACAGCCAGACGTTACCCTACGGAACGAGCTCAGAGCTCATTATTTCCGATCTTCGGATAGGCTTGAGACCAGGCACAAACCACACACCGGGACAACAAGGTCACAATTCCTCGATTTACATCCCGTACCTACTCACTGCTAGGTGAACAGGGGCTACACGTGAAAGGAGACACCCAAATATCCCCACCCGGCCGGAGAATCAAACCCCGGTCCACTGGCTTGTGAAGCCAGCGCTCTAACCACTGAGATACCGGGCGTGTGTGTGTGTGTGTATGTAACATGGGAGATGAACGACAGTAAATAGAATATCAACAGTCTATAAGGTTAAACACAGTGACTGCTTCTAAGACGCTGATATGCACCTTATTAAGATTTCTACTTTCCAGATACAATATTAATTCTCCCCGGGGGGAGTGGACCGATCCCGGAAGTACTGCAATACCGGGCCGATCCGCGGCAAAGGTGGAGCAAGCCCCTAGCACTTCGCCATAGTCCAAAAATCAGATTAATATCGTAGATCCCACATGGGGATCGTATCAGATATTAAGCTGATAAGAACAGATACTACACTTTGATCTTAGCCAAAAGGCCGAGAAGCGATACTACAAGTAGGAACGCAAGAGCCACACTGTCTACGGCTGAACACCAAGGCCGAACAGAGATTTACTATGCAACTGATATCTAAATCTCATCTTATTTACAGAATAACTTCAAATCAATGTTAGTAAATTAAATATATTCTCAATCCTTACGATTCTTACCACTGGTTTCCTCAACCAGCTGTCATCTTTGTAAGTGTAAGTGCATGAAAATTTTCAGAGGAAAAAAATATTACCAGAAAAATGAATGGCAATGATCTTATACATCATACAGAGACAACCGCATGTAGAACAGACAGTCCTCACAGCAATTAGTTCCCCATTTATCTAATTGACAAGTGATCTTTAAGCTCCTCGAAGTATATAATGCATTTGTGGCTTTACAAAATCATATAATTTCTAACATCAACGAATGTTTACATCTTGTACTGACACTCAATAAACCTTTAATAATAATAAGCAATAACGAATGTTTACACAACGGGGTAGATTTGTATGTATCAGAAATTAAGTAAGATAAACCTTAATCTATTACACTAAAATGTCAACATGATCAAAACTTGATCGAAATTTGAGAATCTCACGCAACAAACAAGAGTAAGCACGTTCTTTACACCAACATAAGTTCCACACTGCCCCTACCATGTCCTATGTCCTAATCTTATCAGGCAGCTTCACAGGTGTATATAGACAAGAAGTCCTGCAATGACCTTTCCACCATAACAATGTTGATATTCTGCTCTGTAGCTAAGTTAGCCATCACTAATGCTACTAAGTTTTCTTCTATGCTATTGTGAACCAGACTTACTTAAACTCAAGATCTACAAATTATTTCTCATACAACACTGGTAGAAATTTCGATCGATTTGGACTTTCATCCAACCAACGAATCTGTGATGTAGTTTATGTTTCACTATTGAGAAATGTAATGAATTGATATAACTTTTCAACTCCAAATTATGCCTACCTCTCATTCCCAACAATCTTGGGGGCCCATGTGGAAAATCGGATCTTTTGGATGGGGAACATTAAATCGAGTAATGCGTTGCAGAGGAAGTCGAAAATCAGCAAAATCACATTAAAAAAAAATCTCTAAAAATGCTTAATGGTGGTGGCGGCATCTGCGGCATACATTTATTTTTTTTTATTGTTGAGCAAAGCTGCCAGCAATTTGCTACCTCTGGACACTACCCCTTCCCAAGGGTTACTGACCAAAACCAACATTATAACTTTGATTTCCAGATCGCCACAAACCAAACCCAATATTATTACCTTCTACACACAGAAACACACACACTCTCTCTCTCTCTCTCTCTCTCTCATATATATATATATATATATATATATATATATATATATATATATATATATATATATATATATTGTTATGTTACGTCTGCTCACCGGGGAGTATGACGCTCTACAGGATCCCCAACACTATATTTCACAGCAGTCGCAACACTCAGGTTCTTTCTGCTGAAAGTGTGCAAGCTTATACCAGACTGCCGTCCCTCCACGTCGCCACAACAGCTCAGCGAGGCAACGAGACACTCCTTTCACTCGTGCCTAATAAGGATTTGGTAATGACGCCAGCATGTACCAATACCTTCCCTGAGCCTTGCACACCCAGCCCCTAATAGTAGACAAACAATACTACAGAAATAGAGGTCGCCAGCAGTGTATAACTTCCCCCTCTGCTAGGGAATCTCCTTAGCAACTCCTTCTCCTCCTGACAGCAAACCACGTAGAAATTATAGATAGTGTATAAGTTATATGTTACGGGCGAAGCCTTAATACTCCGCAGAGAAACCGCCCACAAGGACAATTCCGCCCACTTCTCTACGGGAGTATTAATGCCTCTCCACACGCCTTGTACCCAGGCTATAAGTGCCCACAGACTGGGACAAGACGCGTGGTGTATATCACTATATTATTTAATGCAACAGATGCTTGCCAGCACCTGTCAAAACTGACTCCACGTGCCTACGGCTTACTACAAGACACGATGCGTATTCCACATCCGGTGGTATACACAAACACACCTACCAACTATGGATGACAACCAGCCACGCAGGGAGTCAAGATACGCGTAGTTAACAGGTCGTGCAGACGATGACTGCACACCGACTGGGAGACAACATGAAGCTTCCCACCAGACAACCAGTGTGTGGCTACAGCCACTATAAACAATATACTACAGAAACTACACAAAACGATGGTGGTGGCACACGGCCGCCCACCAAACCACACTGGTGTCCACAGCCATCTAAATACAACAAGCGGGACGGTACAGAATACAGCATCCCTCCGCATCGTCACTCCACGGGAGGAGACGAACACAAGACATGGGAAGATGCACCCAAATCCGCTACACTTTCCCATGGAACAACAAACCCGTTGCTCCACACCGTCACGGCCTCATCAGCAGCAAACCAGCTACTCATAAAAAGAGTGGGGGGCACAACTCCCCAAGCCGAGACTGTTGAGCATCCAGAACAGCCTAGCCATGCATCTCAATACTGTGCCAGGACGGAAGAGCGCGCGTTTCTACCTCCGCTAAAGACTGGCTGGTTACTGGCGTTTTCTGCCAGGCCCAACGAGACGGCGGGAGCAGAGAGGGGGAGGGTGGCCGCACTGCGGAACAGCAGAGGCCCATGATGGGGACCGCCATACAACACAAAATAATAAATTTAAGGGGAAATAATGCAGTGCCCCTCACATGCCCCCCTTAAAAGAAAAACATTTTAAAACAAAACATTACAAAAAAATTTTAAAGCAGGGAGCTATTTAAAGGGAATGGCCCCGGGACAGACAATCTGCCACAGCGTTTATATGTTTGACAATGATATTGTACTCCTGGAGTAGAAGACTCCAGTGAGTTAAACCCTGATTTTTAAATTGAAACTTTTCTAAGAACTGAAGGGGCTATGATCTGAATAAATGAATACTTGGGGGCCATAAGCAGGGATGTAAATTTCAAAATGCTGCAAAGCTAGCAAAATGGCAAGCAGCTCTTGCTCAATGACTGAATAGTTCTCCTGGGCGGGAGTAAACTTCTTGGAGAAGTAACACACAGGATGATTAACACCCTGGTCATCAGGCTGCATTAAGACAGCACCTACCCCCACTTGACTGGCATCCACTGCGAGAGCAAAAGATTTTGAAAAGTCAGGGGACAGGAGCACTGGCATCTCGCATAAAATGGTCTTAACTTGGTGGAAGGCGCTCTCACAGTCTTCACTCCAGGTCCACCTCTTACACTTTTGCAAGAGATCTGTAAGGGGCGCCAGGAGGATCAAATACCCCGGTACAAAACGTCAGTAGTAGCCTACCACTCCTAAGAATCTCTGCAAGGCACGGCGACAGGTCGATCCGGGGAACCGCCTAATCGCTTCTACTTTGGCTTTAGGAGGGGTGATGTAACCATGGCCCAATCGATACCCCAGGTATTGCACCTGAGCCTGTACAAACTCACACTTCTCTAAGTTGACTACTAATCCTGCTTCCTGGAGTCATGCAAAGAGGGCCTCTACATTAGTCAGGTGCTCAGCCCATGTCGTGTCATAGATGACTACGTCATCAATGTACACGAAGCAGTGAGTCAGGCCATCTGTGACTCGGTTCATAAAACGCTGAAATGTGGCCAGGGCATTACGCAGCCCATAGGGCATCACTTGGCACTGATAGACAGCGCCGTTGGCCACAAAACTCGCTATCTCCTTAGCCCGCTCTGTCAATGGGACCTGCCAGTACCCCTTGACAAGGTCCACTTTGGTAATAATTGTAGCTGACCCAATTCGGTCCACAGAGTCATCTACACGGGGCAAAGGATAAGTGTCTACTTTGGTTAGAGCATTCACCCACCTGAAGTCAATACAAAACCTGACCTTGCCATCAGGCTTAGGCTGCAGGGTGATTGGGGAACTCCATTGACTGTAAGTCCGAGTAATGAGCCCATGCTCAAGCATGTACTCCAACTCCTTCTCCACCAGTTTTTGCTTCATAGGATTTACTCGGTAGGGGGGCAGTTTGACAGGCTCTGCGTCCCCAACATCAATATCGTGTTCTATCAACTGTGTCCTGCCCGGGACACTGCTAAACACAGAAGAGTACTTCCTCAGCCGCCGAAGCAACTCATCTTGCTGATACCCTTCTAAGTGCTCAACCTTCTCTTTCAAGAGATGGAAGCTATTCCGTTCCCACTGCCCCGTAGGAACGACAGATTCAGGCCCAATAACTTCTGGTGCCTCTCCCTCCCGGCAGAAAAATAAAACTGAAGATGCCTCTTGCACGGCAGAACTAAAAGAGCCCTTCTGGCTAGTAGAACGAAAATAGGGCTTCAGCATGTTAACATGACACAGCTGAGCCCTCTTGCGCCGGTCAGGAGTGACCACCAGGTAGTCGAGGTCACCCACCTTCTTTTCTATAATATAGGGGCCACTATAGCGGGCAGCAAGCTGCTGGCCCTGAAGTGGTAACAACACAAGCACTTCCTCTCCAGGGGCAAAACTCCGATACTCGGCCCTGCGGTCATAATACCCCTTCATAGTCTGCTGGGCCTTACACAGGTGGGTCTGCACCACCTCTAATGCCTTGGCCAATATCTCTCAACTGCTCATGAGGCTTTTAAGCAATGAGACAGGGCGTTCAGGCGACGGCTGACACCAAGCCTCCCGAACTATGTCGAGTGGTCCACGCACTCGGTGTCCAAACACTAGTTGATTGGGTGAGAAACTCAGGGACTCAGTGGGCGCTTCTCTCACCGCAAATAAGACATATCGGACACCTCGTCCCAATCCTTATCCCTCTCCATGCAAAAGCTCTTGAGTATGGTCTTAAGGGTTTGATGATGTCTCTCCAGGGCTCCCTGAGACTACGGATGATAAGCACTGGACACGATGTGCTTGATCCCCCACCCGGTCATTGTATCTTTAAACAACTTTGAAGTAAAGTTGGTCCCCTGATCGGACTGCAGCTCGGCTGGCAATCCAAAGTGTGTAAAGAAATTTAATAAAGCCTTCAGCACCACCTTAGAGTGAGTGCTTCTTAGGGGAATCGCCTCAGGGTACCGAGTGGTAACATCCATTATGGTCAACAAATACTTGTGACCACCCCTGGTAGCAGGCAGAGGACCTACTATATCAATCAAAACCCTCGTAAATGGAGCGGCGCCACACGGGGTGTCTGATTAGGCTTGCCCACCAATTGACAGATGTGGCAGCACTTAAGAATTGTGGCTACTTCTCCAGGCATACTGGGCCACCAAAAATTGCGACGCAGGCGAGCGACGGTCTTCCGGATGCCCAGGTGTCCAGCCATGGGCCCCCCATATGCCAACAGCACAAGTGCCTCCCGCAGCTTATGCGACACAACTACTTGCAGTAATTCACCACCGTCACTCTCCTGACATCTCCGACACAACACCCCTTGGTGCAAAACAAACTCCTCCCTGCCCTCCAACTCCTCACTTCCCTCACCCACTCGAGCAAAGAAGGAGGCCAACGCCGGGTCCTCCTGCTGCTTACGAATGAGCTCTGCAGGCTCTAGCTGGGTAAGAGAAAGGGGAACTATAGGGTCATGGGGTTGAGGCAACGCTGCAACCCTACTTCCCACACGGCATCGAGGACGGAGAGCTGGCCCAGGCTGCTCCGCTCCTGCCATGTGATCCGGTGAGTCCTCAGAAGGATCATCACCAGCCAGGCAGTCACCAGGCAAGGGAACAGCTCGCTCCCTGCCTCCACGATGCTCCACAGGGGGAGAAACTTCCAACTCCCCCGCAGAACTGGAAGTCTCCCCACCCTGGGTGCCAACTTCCAACAAACTGCCTGACTCATCAGGCTGGGGCCTGTGCTGAACATCAGAGCCCTCAGCCTCCACACCAGGAAGCAACTCAGCACGAGTGCTCCCTCTGGAGTGCTCTGCAGAGTGAGGATAACCATCAAATAACTCAGCTACACCCAACACTCCGTCCTCACTCTCAGCAACAACTCCCGCCGAGTCCGGTGCATCAACAGGTGACTCCACGCCGTCACCGTCAGCCTCTACACCTGAACTCAATGGTGAGCCCAACGCTGGCTCCACCACATCAGCACTGCTACTCCCATCTGGAGTCAATCCCACCTGGCTGCTAGCAGCCTCCTGGGTAGTAACAGGCTCTATCTCAGCCCGACGGGCCTAAGAGCGGGTAACAACACTCACAGAGTCCTGCACCACTTGGCCCAATTCCTCAGCAACCTCACCCTCATCGGAGGTTGGAATCCATACACGACCACCATCCAAATCATTCCCAAGCAGGAAGTCCACTCCTGCGACTGGCAATTCGTCCGCCACTGCTACCTGAGCCGTAGCAATGACAAGGGGACATGACAGCGTCACCTCAGCCGTCACGAACTCCTCCACAGTGTTAAGTCCACAACACAACACTGCCTGACATTACGGCACACTGACTGCTGTGCACCCGTATCTCGCAGTACGGTGACGGGATACTTCGTGCCATTGATCTCAACAGTGCCTCCACACAGGAAAGGACGGCACCAGTCAAGCTCACTATTCTTAGTAAGAGCGGGCGTGGCAACAGGTGGAGGGACAGGTGGGCCAACCTGCTCTCCCTCTTCCAAACATGACTCAGGCACACGCCGTGCCCTCTCAACTCTGAGGCCAGAAGGAGCAGTCAACTCATCATTACAAACTTTGTCTGGCCACACCAGCAAGGCAACTGGCTTCTGTGAGGACTTGGGAGTTTCGGTTGTTACTAACTTTGGGCAATTGAACTTAAAATGCCCTTTTGCTCGGCAGTGATAGCACGTGATCTGGTAATCATACTTTGGTTTTTTTGGGGGGCCGCCTTCCCCGCCGCCCCATCCTTCGCAGAAGAAGGAGGGGTGGGGGCCTGGGACTTTCCCAAACCCATCTTACTGCCAAATCCAGGGTATCGTCTAAAATGGCCTGAAGAGCCCGAGGAAGAATTGCCACCACTCCCTGGGCCTCCCCATGGACCACCTTCCTTACGATTCCAACTCCCAGGCTGCTGTACAGGACGGTGGGCCAACACATAATCATCAGCCCACGTAGCAGCCTCCTTCAAAATCCTAAACCTCTTCTCCCTCAAGAGAGGTACCAACTCCTCAGGGCCGTTTCTAGCTTTGTGGGAGCCCTAGGGAAAATGATGTTTGGGGGGGCCCTAGATTTCAATTTTTCGTCGGAGCCCCATGACTCAGCTACCCTCCCCACCCCTAGGCAATCGCCTTGTCCGCCTATAGCTAGAAACGGCCCTGCAACTCCTTATCAGCAATGTCAATAAATTGCTCCATAACTACTAACTCCTTCAGGGCCTCGAGAGAGTCAACACCCTCACTTGCAATCCATCTATCAAACACTTGCTCCAATGAACGAGCACACTCGAGGTAGGAGTCACTAGCTCGCTTCCTCTTTCCTCTAAATTGCAAGCGATAGGCTTCTGGTCACAGCTCATATGCCCACAAGATTTCAGCCTTAAACTCCTCATAATCATCCAGATCATCAGCTGACATTTTGTCATAAACTTCCAAGGCTTTTCCCTTGAGCTTATTCGCGACCAAGCCTACCCATCTCTCTCGAGACCAAGCAAACTCCTTGGCCTTCCTCTCAAAGCGAACAAACCATTCAGCCACTTTAGCCTCATCAAACTCAGGAACTAGCTGGAGACTTTGAACTAAAGTATGCTCTATACTCTGTTCTCCTCCTCCTCCTATACCTCCAATAACTCCAGGCGTACTTACAGCATGGCGAGTTCTCTCCCACTCCAACTCTCTATCTTTATCTGTCTTTTCCCTCTCCAGCTCCAATTTCATCATTTACATCTCTCTAGCCTCCCTCTCTGCTGCTAGTCTCTGAATGTTTCGTCTCTCCTCCGCCTCTCTAGCCCTCTCCTCAGCAGCTAGTCTGTTTGACTCTCGCCTCTCTAGCCCTCTCCTCAGCAGCTAGTCTCTTTTAACTCCCGCCTCTCTTCTGCTTCTATCTCCATTTTCCTTATTTCCAGCTTCAATCTCAGTTCCTCCAGTCTGGCAGCTGACTGGACACTATCAGCAATACTGCTTCTTGGACTAGATCGTCGGGAGCCTCCCCTGCTTCCGATACTCCTGCCAGGGCTAATAAGTCCCATATCACCTTCAACGGGACCGCCATGTCCGTTATCATGAGACATAAGTGCGTCCCCACTGACCCCACGCGCAGCCAAGGACTCATCATACCAACGTGGTGAGCCACCGCCAGCCTCTTGCCGGCTCACACCCGCACACGCACCCTCATCTTCTACTGGTGAGGTGAACAGGCCAGTAACTCCCTCATTGGTGCCCATAGGGACTCGTTCTCACAAAAAATAAAATAATACATGTAATAATACCCCACAAAATAAACACTACACCGCTATAAAGCACTTGGTTTATCATCCTGGCGAGGTCGCCAATTTCTTATGTTACGTCTGCTCACCGGGGAGTATGACGCTCTACAGGATTCCCAACACTATATTTCACAGCAGTCGCAACACTCAGGTTCTTTCTGCTTAAAGTGTGCAAGCTCATAACAGACTGCCGTCCCTCCACGGCGTCACAATAGCTCAGCGATGCAACGAGACACTCCTCTCACTCGTGCCTAATAAGGATTTGGTAATTATTCCATTGCACACTGGTCCTAGCCATATATAAATAAATCACATGAGACAACAAAACTTCCTGTGTACACGGTAGTTATTACTGAATAAGTGCTCCCTCTTATGTTCAGGAACAATACACACTCACTCACTCACTCACTCTCACTCTCTCTCTCTCTCTCTCTCTCTCTCTCTCACACACACACACACACACACACACACACACACACACACACATTAGAAGCAACATGTAAAAGTGAAAGAGAAAAAGAAAGAGAAAGAGCAAACACACATAACAATGAGAACAATAATAAAGACAACAACGATGATGACGATGATGATGATGATGATGATGATGATAATAATAATAATAATAATAATAATAATAATACCAAAGCAAATTCTCTCTCTCTCTCTCTCTCTCTAAAGACAGAAGCCTCTCTCCTTCCTCAGCCTTGGTTGGGGACGGATGCACTGCTCCCTCTCTCTGTGCGCAGACAAGTTCGTGTCACCACTCTATACACAGGGCGGACAGCCCTTCTGAGAACAGCCTCCACTGTAAGGGAGGCACAAGGCACCTCCAACCTCAGCGTGTGTCCCCCTTGCCCATAGGACAGGAGAGCATCAACCTCCAGCCTTATGGATGGGAAGTACCTTCGCCCCCCGGATCCACCACCCGACAACGACTCTACTTCACAATGGACCACGGCACCGAACCTTCCCACCTCTGCCAACACGTCCATCACCGAGGCCCACCTTCCCCAGGCCCAGATAACTCCTACTTCATCTACAAGCGCCGATGTCACGCCTAGCACTACAACACCAACTACTACAACCTACGTCACCCTGGAGCCCTACACAAGACAACCAGGACAAAGCCGCAAACAGAAGTTCCGTCCCCTCTCGAACCTCTCCTCACTCTTTGATGACACCACATGGACAAAGTACTTCCTGATACCGTCCTCATCCACAGCCAGCGACGACGTAGACCTCAGCACTAGGGTGTTTCATAAAATCAGACAATATCAGATATTTGTTCCTCATACCTGCCTGAGTTCCTCTTGCCAAAATATCATCCCTCTCCTAAATCTACCCTCCTATGATAAAATTTAAGGGTCCCGAGAAATTAAGGTTTTCATGAAAAAAACTTTTTTTTATAAATAATTGCTGCTTTATTTTCCCTAACAAAAGAATAATTGGCCAGAGAGCACACATAAAGTACAAAAATTATAAAAAGCAGTCTCATATAGTTACTTCATTATTTCTGCCTTTTGCTTCTTTGGAAATTCTTTTCTGTGCTTAAAGACTGCTTTCAATAAGAACTGTTTGTCTTCTTCTTTTGTTGTTAATGTGGAATTGAACTTTTTGATAAGAGCTATCCCCCGTTCAGCCAAATCATTAACCACAGCCAGGTCATGGACCTTGGCTTGACCTTCAAGGTACTTTGAGTCACTTTCCCAAGACGCAGGAGGATTTTGAGTAAAGGCATCATCAATGTTGAGAGTGGTAAACAGATCCATCGTCCTCGAGGTTACAAAATCAGATAACGTTTTTTCTTTAAATGAGCCAAGGATGTTTTTTCCCTCAATACACTTTGCTACTTTCTTCAGTGCTGGCTTTAATAGGTTATCTTGCATTCTTCTTTTTTCCTCTTGGTTAAGTTCTTTATCAAAGAATGCCAAGCCAACCAGTGCCTCTGAGAGGTACCACAAATGTCGCTTCATGGCTGCTTGTGCTTCCTTGGCAACAGTGATGATCACTCCTTCTTCTTGTAATGTTTCCATGTCTTGCAAAAACTCCAGATCAACAGCTGGAGCCTGCTCTGCTCTTGGTGCACGACACCAAGCCTTTGCATAGGCCAGGGCAACAAAAAGGCAGATTTCTGTGACACCTTTAAGTTCCAACTCCGTCATCTTGAATTGGTCTTGTAAAAGGTATAGCTTCAATGCATAGATAGCCTTTGCCATCCACCGTGCATTGTGATATGCTCCTGGCTTCCGGAGAGGCACATTAACAGTAGTCTCTTCCCCAAGAAAGAGAAGGACCAGCTGAAGAAGCTCTTTATAGTCATCCCGCTGCTGACAGATAGCAAAAGATTTTCTCACAATAAGAATAGTTTTGTCCCTGAGACCCTAAAGAGGTTCGGCAATAGTGCAGCTAGTTGTCAGGGACCTATCGATTTCATTCCACTGATTCTTGAGTCTTTTAAAGATTTCAATATTAGGCCCAGTGGTGGGGCCCATTGAGAGGTGGAAGGCTTTGGCTAGAACAATTTCATAAATGTGATGCCTGCATGCTAGGTATAGAAGTTGTTTCTCAAGAGCGTCCTCAATCTTGGTGCAGGCACCTGCATGAATTCCAGTGTTCGATGATGTAGTGTCAAATGATAACCCCTTGATTCTATCTGACAGGTGGTGTTCCCTTATGCATTCAATGCATACACGTGCTATCTCCGCTCCTGTACCAGCTGGAATTTTTGGAATCCCAAGCACACACTGATGCATAGGTATTACTTATGCATCAGTGTAATTTATATAACAATTATTATGGAAAACACACACACAGAGACACTAACCTCTCGCTGTGAAGCCTACAACCAGACTAAGCGGTAAGCGCATGATAGGCTGACGGAATGTAAATTCTCGGGACCCCTAAATATTTTCCAATCAGGCTGAAACTTGTTCAAACTTGTTTTCTGAGCCAGTGGAACAAGATAAGCAATGAGGATGAAACTTCCTTACAGTTTTATTTTTCAACCCTCTGTCATGAAACACCCTACTCAGACGACCTATCGAGACCAACAGAGATTCACACCTCAACTCAAGAACAGGCACAATCCTTATCCTCTACAACATCAGACTTGGACCATCCTTTGAGAACTGCGCTCCGAACATCAAAGAAAACCTGGAAGCACAAGACCTGCCAATACTATCAGTGCAGTGCTACACTATCCCTCCCAAGAATCAACGCACACAAGCAGCGTGCATAGCAAGAGTGAGCTTTGACTCAAGAAACCTGCCCAACAACGTCATCATAGGCGGCCGACGACTGACGGTGAAACCTTTCATCAAGCAACCCCGACAATGTAGCAACTGCTGGAAGTTTGGCCATCCCAAGAAACATTGTAGATCTACGCCCGCTTGCCCGGAATGTGCCTCACCGGAACACACAAAGGACACCTGCACTGCCACCACTTTTACCTGTCCGAACTGCCATGAACCACATCCAGCCTTCAGCAAACAGTGCCGGTTCTACGCCCACCACTACAAAGTCATGCAACTTCAAACCGAAGAAGGTTACACATTACGCGAGGCCCGTCAACAAGCTCGCCGTCTAGGCTTCAAGACCACCGTAATCTACGCTCAGCAGCTGCGCAGTACGCATACGCCACGCTCATCATTGCTCCCCCACATCCCTCCTCCATCTGCCGCTCGTCTTCCAGCCTCTGACTCCTCTACTATTTCCTTCTTACCAGT